>NW_007733178.1:71381-74513 GCF_000696425.1 Galeopterus variegatus | reverse complement strand
AGCTAGAATATAAAGTGCTGGTTTTCCAGCTGCTGGTCAACAGCTTTTCCACCTTGTCTATGACAAAGTTCTTGAGTGGACTTGAGATTTGGAGGTTCAGATATGTCTGTTTGTTCTTATACCCTCTGAGTTGACCCCACACTACTGGAACATTGGCCTGGCTCATTAATGTCCACCCCTGGAAAGCCATGCATTCTTACTAACTGACCAGCCAGGAATTGGAGTGAGCAGGGAGAGAATTTTAGTCCTCCTTCAATATCTCTTCTTCTTCTATAGTATTAAAATTGCTTCTACAATTTAAAACTACAATTTAAAACTCCCAAACTGTTTACAATTAAAACGCTAGGCCATCTCATCCAGTCACTTGGCTTTATATACACTATGTGATGATGAATTCCAAATTTGTATCTTCAATCCGGATGTCTTCCCTGAACTCCACACTTTTACTTCCACAGCTTACTCCACTTGGATGTCTACTAGGCTTTTAAAACTTACATCCAAGAGTGAGCTCATGACAATACCTCTCCCCACCACCACTACCAGAAATGACCCTCACAGCCTTTCCCAGCTTAGTTGGTGGCAACTCCATCCTCCTGGCTATAGAAGCTTGAAACCTTAATATCATCCTTAACTCCTCTCTTGCTCTACAACTCACATCTAATCTGTTCCTGTTCAGCCCACTCTCAAAATCCTGTTCAGAAGGGAAGACGGGTTAGCTCAGTTGGTTAAAGTGTGGTGCTGACAACACCAAGGTTCAATCCCTGTGTTGGGCAGTTGCCAAAAAGAAAAATATATGTGTGTGTATATGTATATACATATATATATATGTGTGTATATATAAACACGCACACATATATATGTATATATCTCCAGAACCTGGTCACTTCTCACCACTGCTGTCATCATGCTGGTCTAAGCCACCATCATTTCTCATCTGGATTATTGAAATAGTCTCCCAACCAATCTCTCTGCCTCCACCCTTGCTTTCTGTCTTAGTCAACTCAGGCTGCCATAACAAAATACCTTGGACCGGGTGGTTTAAACAACTGAAATTTTTCTCATACTTCTGGATACTTGAACTCCAACATCAAGGTGCTAGCAGGGTCACTTTGTGTGAGGGGCCTCTTCTTGGACTGCAGACAACTGCATTCTCTCTATATCCTCACACGGCCTTTCCTCTGCTCTCACATGAAGAGAGATTTCTCCTTTTCCTTCTCATAAGGCCACTAAACCCATCATGGGGCCTCACACTCACGACCTTATCTAAATCTAATTACCTCCCAAAGACCGCACCTCTACATACCAACACACTGGAGGTTGCAGCTTTTGAATTCTAGCGGGGGACACAAATATTCAGTGTATAACATTTTGCTTCAGTCTATTCTCAATATACCAGTCAGGGCTGGCTGGTTAGCTCGGTTGGTTAGAGTGTGATGTTGATTAAATTGTGTCCCCCAAGGTTCGTGTATTGGAAGCTTAAATCCACACTGTCACTGTTGAGGGTGGAAAATCCTATTATGGTAATTGAAAGATGGGACCTTGAAGAGGTGATTAGATTGTAGGACCATGATGTAGTGAACGGATTAAAAATGGTGGTCAGGGGCATGGTTTGGAGGGCTTTAAAAAGAGAGTGAATGAGGAGGTTAGTCTCCGCTCTCTCTGCTCTGCTATTTTCACAATGTGATACCTGCCATCACTGAAGTCACCGCCAAAGAAAGCCTTCACCAGATGTGTTCCCTGGACTTCAGACTTCCTAGCCTCTGAAAATGTAATCAATAAATTTCATTTTCTTTCTAAATTACCCAGGTTCCAGGTATTTTGTTATAAGCCACAGAAACAGACTAGTACAGGTTTGGATCCCCATACCAACCAGTTACCCCCTCCAAAAAATACACACACACACACACACACACACACACACACACATACACCAGCTATAGCGATCTTGTTAAAACATGTTGCTCCTCTTCACAAAGTCTTCCAAATATTTCTGATTTCATGCAGGGTAAAAGCAAAAGGTTTTACTATGACTTAAAGGATATTACATGGTCCGGTCCCCATGTTATGCTTCTGTCCTCGTGTCCTTCAACTCCCTCCCTTTGCTCACACTGGCCTTGTCCTTGTGTATTGAACACAGGTGCTCTTCTGCCTCATGGTCTTTGACTTCTACCCCATTTGCACATGGCTGATATACAGCTGGCTTTCCAATTGAGGCCCTAGTGAATGTTTATGACCTGCATTAGTGTTTACTTGTTTGGGCGTCTGTTCTGATTGGTCAGTGGTTGTGTCATACTGGTTGTTAAATATATTGACTATCAACATGCCTTTACCTGAAATGCTCTTCCTCTGCCCTCCCAGACTTTAGATCCTTACTCAGAGGTCACACAAAGACTTCCCTCAGCCATGTGATCTAAAATTTCAAACAATCGTTCACTTTCCATTCTCTTTCCACTTCAATTTTTTCTCCTTGGTACTTGTCTTAGTTATCTATTGCTGTGTAACGAATTACTCCAACATATAAGTGGCTTAAAACAACATTAAACATTTATTTTCTCAAACAATTTCTGTGAGTCAGAAATTCGGGAGCAACTTAGTTGCATGTTTCCAGCTCATGTTGTAGTCAAGATGTCAGCAGGGAATGGCCTAAGGAAGCAAGATAACGGCCAACTAGCACTTAGAGAATGACAAATGTAGGACATCTTCATTTACAGTATTGCACTGTAGGAATGAATGTACCACACTTTACCCATCTATTGTTGATAAGAAGTTGAGCAGTGTCTAGTTTTATGCTCCAATGAATAATGCTGATATGGACATTTTTTATACATGACTTTTGGTGAATAAGATGTACACCGTTATGTTGGACATCTAGCAGTGGAATCACTGGATACGAAAATGTTCAGCCTTAAAAGATTCTGCCAAACAGTTTTTCAAAAAGTTTGTACTAATTTTCAAGCCTGCCAGCAAAGCACAAGAATTTTAGTTGTCTCCCATCCTGCCCACAATAGTTTTTTCTCTCTCATTTTAGCTGTTTTGTTGAGTTTGTAGAGATATTTTAATTTGCACTTCCCCCATAACAAATAGAGTTCCTTTTCATATATTTATTAGCCACTTGGATATCTTTTTTGTGTA
>NW_007733178.1:68670-70783 GCF_000696425.1 Galeopterus variegatus | reverse complement strand
AAAAATGTTCAGCCTTAAAAGATTCTGCCAAACAGTTTTCCAAAAAGTTTGTACTAATTTTCAAGCCTGCCAGCAAAGCACAAGAATTTTAGTTGTCTCCCATCCTGCCCACAATAGTTTTTTCTCTCTCATTTTAGCCGTTTTGTTGAGTTTGTAGAGATGTTTTAATTTGCACTTCCCCCATAACAAATAGAGTTCCTTTTCATATATTTATTAGCCACTTGGATATCTTTTTTGTGTAAAGTGCTTGTTCAAGTATTTTTTCCAGCTCATTTTATTGTTTGAGAGTTTAGATAATAATGATCATTACTTTTATTGAGTATACTATGTTGGATACATGGTGTGAAGCACTTTGTATTTGCCTAATGTGTACAGTGACACCAGTAGGTCTTATATTATTCCCATTTTACTGTTGAAGAAACTGAGGCCCTGAGTAATTTGCCCAAAGTCACTCAGTTGTTAAGTAGTGGAGCCAAGATCTAAACAGGATTATCTGACAAAGCCAGAAGTTTGTATGGCAAGCTCCTGGTTGTGAAGTAGTTTCACTAATTACCAATTCTAAGAGAGGACTCCCACTGAGTGGAGTGTAGCAAACATCACCACTATGCCAACCACTAGATTTTTCATCTCTTTTTTGTGGTGATTGGCCTGTATGGGGATCGAAACAATGGCCTTGGTGTTGTAAGGCTGCACTCTAACCAACTGAGCTAACAGGTCAGCCTTCCAACCACTAGGAACAGGAGTCCATTGAGTTCCACCCACTGCATCCTGAGCCACTGTTCAGATTCACTGTGCTCTGTTTACCAATTTGTCTGAGTCTAGTGAGACAGAATACACTCACACACGTTATGCAAAGTAAGTTTATTACTTACAGACAGGTAGCAAGGGACAAAGAAGTCTCAGATCCATTGTGAGCTGGTCTCCCGAGGCTGGAGAAAGCTGCCCAGGGTGAATGGAATCTTGACTGTGTGTGCCCCACTTTGCGCCACAGCCAACGGACCCCAAAAGGCAGCCAGCCTGGGTTATATACCTCAGGAGCCACATGATTCATTGGGCAAAGCTTTGAAGGACATCTGCTTCCAAAGCAGAGAAGAACAAATCCTGGGCTGTCCCTGGCAGTTCCTCCCTAATGCAAGATGTTACATTCTCTGTGAAGGACAGAGAAAGGTCTGGCTGTTTCAGGCAGTTCCTCCTTATCTCAGGAATTGCATTCCTAGCACATTCCATAGCTATTTTTGAGAACTATAAGCAAGAAATGGTAGAAGAACTGGGTCAGTCCAAGGCCACCCAGGGAACCCGTCCTGCATTGTTTTTCTTTTTTTCTTTTTTGGCAGCTAGTCAGTATGGGGAACCAAACCCTTGACCTTGGTGTCGCAGGGTCATGCTCTAACCAACTGAGCTCTAACCAATGTCCTGCATTGGTAGATAACACAGGAATCCCTCACTTTCTTCAGATCGCATGTAGCTTCATTATCTTAACCATTTTTAATCAGCCTCCCTTTGTTAGGGATTGTTTTTTTGGTACCTCAGGAAAAGAGCCATATGAGTGTCGTGGATGGACTGCTGTGGACTACTCAGAAGAGTCTTGAATTCTAACCCACGTGGTGTGCTTGTGAGGAATCCCAACCCAAAGTCACAATCCCGGAAACATTTAAAGGTCATGGGAATTCCTAATATGACTCCTTCTCTAAGTCAAACAGGAAAACCCAAGGTTCTATCCATAGAAATGGAACTCTTGTCAGCTTCCAGAAGATGTTAGGATGGAACAGTGGCAAAAGATAGCATTGGAGTGCTCAGTGCCTTCCAGTTATGACAACAGAGTTCCAGCTCCACTGGAGTCTGTACTCCTGTGCCAGGCATTTATATATTGTAGGTAAAACTATAAATACTTGTTTCTTTTATATATATATACAGCTTCTGCCCGGTGTGCATGCATGCATGTGCATGCTCTCTCTCTCTCTCTCCCCCTCCCCGTCTCTCTTTCTCTGTCTCTCTTCCTCTCCTCCTTCTTCTGCTCTGTCTTTCTCTCTCCCTCTCTTCTTCTCTCCCTCTTCCTCTCTCTCCTTCTCTCTTTCTTCCTATCATACTGGTTTATTCCTATTCTTTTTTTTTT
>NW_007733178.1:66465-67891 GCF_000696425.1 Galeopterus variegatus | reverse complement strand
CATCCCTATATAGGATCCGAACCCGTGACCTTGGTGTTATCAGCACCGCACTCTACCGAGTAAGCCATGGGCTGGCCTGGTTTATTCCTATTCTAAAAGAGATTTCAAGATAAAACACCCTAAGGATATAGCTCTACAATATTTTAGCAATTGAAAGCCAAAAGCTGCTGGAACTGAAGTTAAGAACTCTCTGAGGACAAAATTAAGTATTACTCTTGCATCGACAGCTCAAAAGTAGTAACGTCCATTTATACTGCATCAAGGTGCAATTTATGAACCACTTTCACTTATGCCACCTCATTTGGCCTTCACAAACCCCTAAAAGGTACATAGGACAGGTGGAGTTGTTATGATTCATATTTCCAAAGGAACCAAAGTTCAGAAAGTTTCAGTGGTTTCCTGAAGCCACAAAACTCTTAAACAGCTTTGCCAGGTCTCAGGTCCAGGTCCTCTGCCTTTGTGTCTGCTACTCTTTCCCTTGCACCACACATTTTCTTACATGCCTGGTGATATTTACAAAGGATTGTGGAGCTCACAAAAGAGTTGGCTTAGAGCTAAAACATCAGAAGAATTCGGAGTTCCCTAGGAGGGGGCATTTTTGGAAAAGGCACAGGTGTTGGGTAAAAAATGGACAGTTCTGGGCTGGCTGGTTAGCTCAGTTGGTTAGAGCGTGGTGCTGGTAACACCAAGGTCCAGGGTTTGATCCCTGTACTGTCCAGCTGCCCAAACAAACAGACAAATGGACAGTGCTTTGGAGAGTTTCTGTTTGATTAATTTATCACAGCTAAAGAAACCCTTTAGGGAATCTCCCTGCCAGTGCTACTGACAGAGACTTCAGAAGTTTCCTCAAACTTAAGGGAAAGTCCGCCCATCGCAGCAGCCGGCAGACATGTTGTGACAGCTACTAAACAGTGTTAGAACCCAGAGACAGCAGCTGCTATCTATTCCTGAGATTTGAATTTACAAACAGGAAAAATCAGCCACCTTCCCATCATTTAAATGATAGAAAATATCATCTAAAGCACATTTCTACATTCCTCATTTCCCCAAATGACGACACATATTGTCACGTGAAAAATAGAATAGATGTGTATCTTTCCATTCTTAAGTATAATTCGTTGTGTTACACTATAAAGCTTACTATTTTAACTGTTAAAAAGGAGACATTTTAACCCAAATTTAGCACATTTGCTATTCATGAAATTTTGACACATTATATAAAGCATCATCATTGTAGAGATCATTGATTATGTAATTATAGGGGTGGATATTGGAGTATTAAAGTTTTTAATTAGGAAGAAGACTTAACAACTACAACTCCTTGAAGTTGATATGACAAGCAAACAGAAAGGACATTGTTGGTTGGGAGGGAGGAGAGGGAGGAGGGAGGGCGGTTTTGGTAATGGGCCACAATAATCAACCTCAT
>NW_007733178.1:64096-65873 GCF_000696425.1 Galeopterus variegatus | reverse complement strand
ACACTATAAAGCTTACTATTTTAACTGTTAAAAAGGAGACATTTTAACCCAAATTTAGCACATTTGCTATTCATGAAATTTTGACACATTATATAAAGCATCATCATTGTAGAGATCATTGATTATGTAATTATAGGGGTGGATATTGGAGTATTAAAGTTTTTAATTAGGAAGAAGACTTAACAACTACAACTCCTTGAAGTTGATATGACAAGCAAACAGAAAGGACATTGTTGGGTGGGAGGGAGGAGAGGGAGGAGGGAGGGCGGTTTTGGTAATGGGCCACAATAATCAACCTCATTGTATATTGACAAAATAAAATTTAAGAAAAAAAAGGAAAATAAAAAGTTTTTAATTAATATTGATTCTGACAGGTTTAGAAACTTTGACATAACTGTTTTGGAAAACAATACACAGCTGTTCAGTAGGAAAATAATAAGCAAAAAACATTCTAAATTCTGAGTTTTGTCAAAAGGGGTATTTTGTTGCAATTGTCTTCCAAAATGTAAAAAGCTAGACTTGAACTCAGAAGACCTAAATTCAATATCTGGCTCTCCATTAATTTGTACAAAATGCTGGCAAGTCACTTGACTTCTCAAAGTTTTTGTTTCCTCATATTTAAAAGGAAGTGGTTAGATGACATTAGGCATGAAGCTAGAATAACAAGGTTCTGTCTGTTCCCCACGGTAGCTCTAGGGTCTAACACAGAGTGATATATGCTTATCATTCAATAAATATTTCTGGCATGAACTTATGGTGACTTATAATTGTAGCATTCCAAAATTTTATGGTAGAATTTGAAGAATTTCTAAAGAACATAAAATTGTTATAATACAAATATGCTCTCTCTCTCTCTCTCACACACACACAGAAAATGAGGAAATGCCAAATATTAGGTGAATTTTACATAACTCCTTTGTTAGTAAAAGGTGAAAGATTTATACGATCTGAAGAGAAACCAGAGTATAATAACTCCTTTGTTAAAAGAAAGAAAACCTTTAAGATAACCACTGTCCTAAATCTAGGATTAATATAACTTTCCACTTACGAATCAAATTGAAGAAAGAATGACTTTTTAGAATTTTCAGAAAAACTAAGATTTTTCACTGAGACATTTTATGACAAGAAAAGGCTTACAGTTTATCTCTCTCTATATTTGTACATGCTAATGAAGGAATAATCTAAGGCAACTAATTTAAAAATCAGATATATATTTCCATTTATTTCCTTGGAAGATAAAGACATACTGTAGACCAAATTGGTGAAGTTTCTTTTTGATTTAATCTTATCTCTTAAACTCATTGGGCTGGCTAAAGTTGCTCATTGTATGCCTGAATTTCCATTCCCCAACAATGTCTCATTTTACAACATTTTCCTCTACACAACTTTTTGAATCCTCCTTTTCTTTTCACTCAGATTCCCTGTTCCCCAACCAAATGTCTTTTGCTCAGATTAAAATCATTTACCTAAAGGAATGAATAAATAATTATTTCCTGGAGACAGTTATATTTTAAAAGGAAACCATTTCCCAAACGAATTCTAATTGGCCAAATTTCAAGCAATATAACAGTCTCACTAGATTTCAGGTCTTTCCTGTGTCCCTTAAAACATACTGTTAGGTAATTGTTTTGTATCATGATTTTTAAAACCTTTAAAACCGTGGAACTCTTGCATCAAATAAAATTAGTCATCAGTGCAGTGTGTAGAAGAGATAAGGGGCAGGGGATATGTGGGAAATTTCTGTACCTTCCTCTCGATTTTGCTCTAAACCTAGAAC
>NW_007733178.1:62915-63600 GCF_000696425.1 Galeopterus variegatus | reverse complement strand
TATATATATATATTGCAATAATAAATCACATTCATATTTTTTAACACTTTGAGAATGTGGCACAAGGAGAAATGCACACTTAGGAATTTAGATTTTGCCTATTATCCTCTATTTCTACCTCATGTTTGAAACTTTTGTGTGAGATATGACTGTGCTGTTAAATAAATATGGTCAACTAAGTGTATTGTTGAAATCAGCTCCTTTAGGACTGGTTTTCCCCTAATGTGGGTTTTTCCATACTCAAACTTTGAATTTTTCTAACCACCAAAATAATGTTTTTCTCTGAACCAAGAATTCCAGTGGTATTTTCCCAGCAGAAACAATTTTGAAGAAGATGGTCCTCTTTTTGCTGGGCTCCTGAAATATATTTCTCACCCTGTAGGTACTTCAAATCCAACAGTTCCCAAACTCTTTTACTTTTTCCCAAAACTTGTCCCTCCTCTGGGTTAATGGTTAACAGTTCTGCCATCTACCCAATCACAAAGGTAAAACCTTAAAGTCACCATAAAAACAGCAACCATTAAGTTACTGGGGCTGTAAGGTTGACATATCACATAGATCAGGATTTTTTCAACCTCAGCACTGCTGACATTTTAGGCAGGATAATTCTTTGTTGTGGGGACCTGCCCTGTGCATTGTAGGATGGTTAGCAGTATTACTTTCCTCTACCCAATACATGCCAGTA
>NW_007733178.1:59505-61747 GCF_000696425.1 Galeopterus variegatus | reverse complement strand
TGTCTCCTCTTTTCTCTGCTGCTTCTGGTGCTCAATTCTCCCTTGCATCTAGTTTTTTTTTCTTTTTTTTCTAATTATGTTAACCCTTTGTCTAAAATGTCTTAATTTTGTCTCCTGCTTTCTATTTCCCATGCAATTGCCTTAGCTCAGATCTGTATCTCTTACCTAGATTATAATAACTAGGCTCTTAATTTAGCTCCCTGATTTCAGCCTCTTCATCTTTCAATCTCCATTTTACTTTGCTAGGAGCTAACTTTCTCAAACAGATATTACATTACTGCACTATTGAAAAACTTTCTGTGCCTGTAGCAGTGGTTCCCAAAGGGTGGTCCCAGGACCAGCAGCATTGGTATCACCTGGAAACTTGTTAGAAATGCAAATCCTTGGGCCCCACCCCAGATCTACTGAATCAGAAACTCTATGGTTGGGGCCCAAAAATCTGTTTTAACACACCCTCCATGTGGTTCGGATGTTTACTGAAATTTGAGAACCTACCAGAGCTCTACTAGTAAAGCTCTACTGCCTTAGGAAGGCATAGAAACCCTGGCTTTTGTTCCTACCATGTCCCTTGCCATTACCTTCTCCCTTCCTGTCCCACCTAATGCACTTGCCTACCTTTCAGTTTCATTCTTTCTTTAGCTATCAAACACACATTTGTCTTCTGTTCTAAGCACCAACAGTATAAGCCAAACAGTCCAGCTCCTAAGTGGCTCACTGACCTGAGGCTAGGGGCTCCAGCCACATCATTACCACCTGGAGTTATGACAAACACCAGCTCATTTTAAGCCACAAGGCTCTGCCTTTGTATCTTGGTGAACTCCTATATCTTTTGTGGCTCATTCTCAGTTACTCAGAAGGTTAATTCCTAGTTCCCTTGTGTGTCCACAATCGACTGTCAGTTCACTAATGTCACGGTGGCACTAGCATTTGTTTACCTGTGTTAACCTAAAGAACAGAGAGATGCTCTCTAAAAGAAAATGATATTTATTAGGGATTAGGGCACTACAATGGGAATATGCATGCCATAATAGACTATGTGCATTTTCAGGGAGGTAAAAGAAGACAAAAAGTTTTAAAAGAAAAATGACATAATTGTTTTGGGGTAATTTTCCTTGGCTATAAGGATCAATAACAAGGGTGACGCCAGTCCAAGGTCGGACAGATGGTCCTTGAAGAATTTTTTTTTTTGCAGCTGGCTGGTACAGGGATCTAAACCCTTGACCTTGGTGTTATAACACTGTGCTCTAACCAACTGAGCTAAGAAGTATTTTTTTAATTAAGGTTGTGATGGCCTCTGTACAAGGTTGTGGCTTTGCAGAGTCCATTGTGATAATTCTTGTTACCAGGCATAAATGCATGAGAACTCTCCCTGGCTCTGTATGTCAAGTTTTTTGTTTTAACACAAGGGACTCCATTTTGATTCTGAAAACCTTCACACCTGTCTCCAAGAATACAGGTAATGTGAGGAAGAGCCTTCCCTCATCTTGGATAGCCAGCGTTCTGACTGATGATTAACCGGACACACATCAGAATCATCTGGGAGCTGTTTAAAACTGTGGATGCCAGAACTCAGAACCCCAGACTTTCAGAAACAGTATTGCGAATTCATCTCTACTTATCCCGCAGCTTGTTCTCCAGCTTTGTGGGTTGTTTTTTGTTTTGGGGTTTTTTTAGGGTTTTTTTTGTTGTTTTTTTTTTGGTTTTTTTTTATTTCACTTTCCATTTCCTCTAACTTGAAAGTATCTGCACTGGTGACAAACAGCAGTTATAAAGGCAATGTTTTATTTAGATGATATTAGTTACTGACCCGATCGCTGGCGTTTTAAGATTAATGTATTGTTCAGTCTCAAACATCCAGCAGGAACCTCAAATTAGGGCTACCTGTTGAACAGTTCCTAGGGTATCTTTCAAGATTCTAGCCACCCTGCGGCTACTAGCTCACAAGGTGCCACAAGGCCGGTCACAGTTACCCTTACTCTCCTCTAAGGTGGTTGTGAGACCCTAAACCAACTCACCTGGACCCGGCGGCGCCAGCTCAGCTCAACCGCCGGGGCGGCGCGGCCCGAGCTGTTAACCTGCCATCAGGCCCGAGGGCGCCGGGGGGAGGATGAGTGGGAAAGTTCCCGGGGGCCGGCGCAGTCTGCAGCTGCGAGCGGGAAACGAAACTCAGCTGTTCCAGCCGCTGCCCCTGCCCTTGGGGATCGCATCTCCAGACTCGCCCGCGTCCCTCCCGCAGCGGCGG
>NW_007733178.1:57278-58820 GCF_000696425.1 Galeopterus variegatus | reverse complement strand
GGGCCAGGACCGGGAGCGGCCAGGCCAGAGCCAGGGTCTGGAGGCGGCCCCCCAAAGCCCTTCGCGGGACAGCCCCGAGCAGGCGGGCCACAGGCAGTAAGTACTTCACAGGCGGTCCTGGGGGGCGGGAGCCCAGGCCCCAAACACACTCACAGGCTCTTTCTCGGTCGTTGGAGTTTGGAACCGCAGGGGCCCAATGACAGGGTTTTGGAGAGAATGGAGGCTTACTGGCTTAAAGCATTCACGAATGACTTCACCAGTTGGTTCCACCAGTTTGCTGTCCTTTGCTAAATATCAGAGCCCCCGTTCCTGTCAGGAACAGTCCTTGGGCCTACCCCGTGGCTCACTCGGGAGAGTGCAGCGCTGGGAGCGCCGAGGCCGCGGGTTCGGATCCTATATACGGATGGCCGGTGCGCTCACTGGCTGAGCGCGGTGTGGACGACACCAAGGCAAGGGTTAAGATCCCCTTACCGGTCACACACACACAAAAAAGAACAGTGTTTGGAAAGATACGAGTGTATGTAGAAACCGCTGGGTTTTCTAACTAATTTTCCAGGTATCTCCAGAACTCAAATTCCAACTTGTATGAAAATAGGTTTTCACTAACCGTTTTAAAACATTGGTGCCCTAAATGGAATCACCACATCAGACGCCAGGGTAAGGGCCAAGAAGGAACAGGATATGGGGTAGGATCCACATGCTGCCTCTAGGAGCAAGCTTGAGCCTCAACCAGACTCCCGGGTAAACTAGCCTCTTAGGACGAGGCCAGTGAGCACATTAGCGACCGTGGTGCCCCTCGCCCTGGCTTGATCTATGCCCTATGCAGAAACAGTCAGGTAGCATTGATTCCTGGTCTTTGGTTCAGGACTACAGTTGGTGTCCTGGAAACACTGTGATGCGAAGTGTCAGTGATCTTCTCTTTCTGCCCGATGGAATGAGCTGCTTTAACTCAACAGTATGGTTTGTAAAGGTAGTACTACCTACGTGAATTGTAACTGTCCAAATGGCTTCATTTTTAATATCCCCTTTTTCACTGACTTCTGATCACATGAAGGACAAACACTGGTTGCTTAAAAACAGTGTGTAACCGTATGACCAATAAACAGTGGGTTTTCTTTCATCCCTTAATTTTTGAAAGTACCAGTCCTTTAATATTATTTAGTTTAGTATTATGCTTACGTGGGGTGGATGATCGGGGAATCAGAGATTACTGCATTTCTCTCCTCCTCAGAGTGACTGTTATCTTGCCACAATAGAAGCAGCTCATTAATTTCAAGTAATCTACACATCTATAAGCTGTGGCATTTAATAGTAGCAGAGGTCATGGACATATGGTCTTATGTCCACGAAGGGTTAATAATAAACACCATTTGCTTAGCTCTTTTTCCAAATAACAATCATCTTCTTAGATATAATTCTGTATTTGTAAGCTCACATTATCTCATGAGCATTAGTAGTTCCATCTGTCTTCTTATTTTGATTGTAATTATGTCAGAATCTTGCTGGACCAAATTTCTCAGATAGGGACAGTTTTCTGTTTAT
>NW_007733178.1:55299-55633 GCF_000696425.1 Galeopterus variegatus | reverse complement strand
AGAGAGATCAGCAACTTGGAAGTGAGACATGCTATCTTATATCCAAAGTTTTAAATTATATACTGTTATAAAGAGAGAGTCAATTTTTATTGAATTTATAAAAATAGCCACATTGTCATAATAATCATAAGAATACTTAAAGTTACTAAATTTTGGGGGGATTAAATAGGGAGAAAACAAATGCTTTTATCTCTGTTTTAAATGACATATTACCAAACCGTTGTTAGTTATAGATAACTGAAGAGAGACGGAGAGTTTTCTTACATTTGGAAAACATAAGGACAACCAGCAGTGTTTCAAAATAAGGAAATTGTAAAAACCCATAATTTTTTTT
>NW_007733178.1:52330-52941 GCF_000696425.1 Galeopterus variegatus | reverse complement strand
GGATTTTGTGAAGAAATACATAGATGAGACTAGAAGAGAATTTAGAAGTTTGTTTAAGATGCCGGAAAATTTGAGACCATCTAGTTAAACAGGTAGATTTTAGGTTTCTTAAATGAGTTACTGAGGCACCAATCAGAGATGAAACCATTTGACTCTTGAGGTTTTTAGGAGAAGAGTAGTAGACTCAAAAGGGGTCTGGTTGGTGCTATGGCTGCTTTTCTTCATAAAACTCCAGAGTCTTCAGAGAAAAAGAGTAGCACATGCAGTTAAGAAAAAAAACACTGCTTTTAAGAGAGGAGAGAAGCACTGTGCAGATAAGAAAGAAAAACATGCTCAAACAATACCAACACTGTAAAGAAATATTAACTTCTTTTGCTTTAGATTGTCTAATTTAAAGTTCTCTCAGTCACTGGCAAAGATTAAGTTTTATCCTTTTTTGGTGACATAAACATGTCTTAGTTTTTGTCAAGGTCATGGATAGGTCTCAGAGTGACTTGACATAGATTACTAGTTGTTAGGTGGGAAGCCTTAACAAGATCCATTGCATAACTAACCAGTGACCAATTTGTTCCCAAATTTTTATGTTAAGGCTCCCTTCCTTGAGGTATCAA
>NW_007733178.1:35474-51319 GCF_000696425.1 Galeopterus variegatus | reverse complement strand
TGTCCTATTCCTCTCCAATGCTTGACAGGCCAGTCTCTAATCCATGGAGAATGTCCTCACATAGGGTACCATTTTGTTGCTTTATGTTGCTTTGCCCCCCATGGATTTGTCACCCCTCTTCCCCTGGGTGACGGAGACACAAAGGATTACTCAAAGACCATCTCTTCTGAGCAGTGAGAGACCCCAAAGTGGTTAATTTCCCACTGGAACCCTCAATCAAGAGGCATCACTTCCTTGGGAAATTAACCCCGAATTGGGGTTCTTTTCCTGCATTTATTCTCCAGACCAGGAAGTTACAGGAAGAAAACATAGGTGGGGTTATAGTTTAACAATATAGGCTGGTAACTTTCAGTGAAACAAGTCAGATGACATTCCATTAGACAATTAAGTGATCTTACAGCAATTACCCAGTATCTTTACATAACAATCAGGAGCTAGTCTGTCCTTGAGCCAGCAACCTTGCTGTGTCACAAATCTTTATCTTACACCACAGACATTATAGCCTGAGGAAAATTTCCAGTCCTCCACAAGGTCAATATTTGAAACTGCAAGGCTTTGGAAAACCAGGCCCTGCGAAGCACATTTGCTTTAAACATTCACAAATGTTTATTGACCAACTACTATGCTGTCACCCCAAGTTGAATGTTTGTGCCTTGTAAAAACACACTGATTTAAAACACCTACTTATAAACAAAATACATAAGTAAAAAACCTATGGCAGTCCCTTAAAATAGTAAATGATTCCCAAAAACATCTGATAGACTCTCAGGAAAGGCTGGGTTCTGGATGATATTTGAATTTAAGAAATTAGAAGTATTTACTAATTCTTATTGGCTAATATACCCTCCGCCAGAAAAGTAAAATGGCATTAAAGACCGATATACACAAAATGGCACCTGAGAAAGTTTCCTGGAAAACCCTCACCCAGAACAATCCCCTAGCTGCCACGTCACCTTCCTGCGCACGCAATTTTGCCCACGTATGAGAAAGTCCCAGCTCAGCTTAAACTCCACTTGCTTCCCTCCCCTTCCTTCTTAGCCAATAGGAACAGCTCAGCCTAACTGGATATAAATGGCCCACCCCGACTCTCCTGGCTGCTGCTCCCACTTTCGAGAGGGCAGCCCACTTGTTCATTTTGCCTGCCTAATACACTTTGGCTGAGTCCCTGTCTCCTGGTGTGTCTTATTTTACACTCGGGTTGGGTTTTTTCCTTTTAGCTTTCCAAATTATTTTTATCTTGTTCCTAAGTATCATATGGTATCTAGGGTTCAGTTCATTTGGATATTTGTCTATAATCATACCTGGATGAGGTCCTTTACCTTGATGCTATTTGAAGGAAATAAAAAGATATTCTGAAAATGAACCTAACGTAAAGTTTTAGTATACAATTAATATAATTTATGTACAAATTCAGTTTACCTTAACATATTTATGAGTACTATGGAGACTTAAAGATGAACAATAATAATAGCAAACACCTGTATAGCACTTAGTATGTAAAAGTACATTTTATATATGAGGTCTTTCAGTCTCTACAATAACCCTATAATAAGAGAGGATCTCTAGCTCTGGATAATTAATTAAAAATGTAGGAACAAATAACTATTAAACAAGAAGACCTTATGAAGCTTACTGTCTAATTGATGGGGCCAACATGTACTATAAAGGAAAGCTGGTGCTGAGCTAGTCTTGGGAGCAGGAAAATCTTTCTCAAGAAATAATATTTGAGCTGTGATCTACTGGATAATTAGGAGTTGTGTGTTTTTGTTTTTTTTTTCCCCTGACACCATATAGGTCATTCCAACACCAACTAATTCTGACACTAACTACCCAGAGTTAGTACAGACCCCATAATTAAGAGCTCAGTCCCACAAGACAGCCCCCACTTCAGCTGCAAATGAGGTCTCCAGGCTACCTGCACAACTGTCCAGCAGGCTACACATTCAGGGGTTCCCATGACTTCTCCCTACTAACTACCCAGAGTTAGTACAGACCCCATAATTAAGAGCTCAGTCCCACAAGACAGCCCCCACTTCAGCTGCAAATGAGGTTTCCAGGCTACCTGCACAACTGTCCAGCAGGCTACACATTCAGGGGTTCCCATGACTTCTCCCCTCCCCAGGTTTGATAACTCACAAGAATGACTCACAGGATTCACAGAAACCACTATACTTATGATTATAGTTTTATTATAAATGATACAACAACTCAGAGACAGTCAAATGAAAGAGATGCATAGGGCATTGCCTGGAAATGTCGGGGGAGGGGATGGTGGGAACAGCAGAGGTGTGCAAGAGCTTTCATGCTCTCTCTGGGTAGGCCACCCTCTCAGTACCTTGATGTGTTTACCAACCTGGAAGATCCCCAAACCTAGTGGTTCAAAAGTTTTTATCAAGGCTTTATTACATAGTCATAATTGCTTAAATCATTGGCCATTGGTGATTGAACTCAATCTCCAGCACCTCTTCCCTCCCTAGAGATTGGAGTGGGGCTGAAAGGTTTAACCCTCTAATCACATAGTTTTTCTAGCAACCAGCCCCCATCCTGAAGCTGTCTAGGACTCCCCACCTTGACTCTTCTCATTAGCATACAAAAGACACTATCAGGGAATTCCAAAGGTTTTGAGAGCTCTGTGCCAGGAACAAGGGACAAAGACCAAATATTATTTTTTGCTGTACCACAGGAGTTTAAATGGCCTCTGTGGCAGCCAGAGAAACTTGTTATTCAGATGTTCTTCTTTAAAAGAACTTACTGTGGGGGGCACACTTAACTGACAGCTCCAGCTACCACTTTTTTGGATCCATTACAGGCTTTGCTCTGAGCACTCCCTTGCACTGCACTCTTCCCAACCAGTGTCTGCACATTCCAGGAACTAATGCCAGCCTGTCCTGGCCCATGTGGGACTCTTGTATTGGGCAGCTTTTGCTAGAAGACTCCTCATTGTCCTGTCCAAGATTTTCTCGGAACTGGATAGCAGTCTGAGGCTCTTTCTACTCAATCCTCCTTCCTTCTGTCCTTTCATAGTTATCTGACCTGCTCTTGTTCTAAAGGCTTTCCCTGCCTACTCCTGCTCCCTCCCCTTTTATGCTTCACAGGCATCTTTTGCATGTCTCACCCCATCTTGGTGTCTGCTTCTTGGAGGACCCAAACTGAACATAGCTGTTAAGACACACCATACCCCAAGCACAACAGCTCAGACACTTTGCTTGATGTGCATTGTTGGCATGCAGTCTATGCAGACTGGGGAAGCTCACTCTTCTTATTTCTTCCCTTGTGTCCCAGGGCACATTCCTAGTTTCCTTAATCCAACTTGAATGCTTCTCACCAGCTTGTGTTGTGATGGAAGGAAATAACCCTTGTAACCAATACTTTTCCTTCCCTTCATCCCCAAACTCTCAAGAGATAAAGGGTGAATGAAGGATTTCTCTCTCCTTTCTCCTTAAAGAATATTGTGTTACATTTTGTAAATTTAAGATGGGATATATGACAATATAGTCATTAAGTTCTAGTATTCAGTTTTTATAAACATCACTATTTAATGTGTATATTTGAGAAGTATGCATAAAGCAAATGTACTTCACAGGGCCTGACTTTCCAAAGCCTTGCAGTTTCAAATATTGACCTTACAAAAAACAAGAAATTTTCCCCAGGCTATGTAGTCTCTGTTGTAAGAAAAAGAGTTGTAACACAGCAAGATTGCTGGCTCAAAGACAGACAGGTTACTGATTGATATGTAAACATACTGAGAAATTGCTGTAAGAAGAGAATGTTTGCTAAAGTCAAGCTTTTGTTAGTGGATAAACTTAATTGCATGTTACCAGCTTCTATTGTTAAAATTGTTAAACTGTACTTAGCAAAAACCCCACCTGTGTTCTCTTCCTGTACCTTTCTGAGCTGGAAAATAAATGCAGGAAGAGAACCCCAATTCATGGTTAATTTCCCAAATGGAAGGAATACCTCACTCTTGAGATTTTCAGGAGATTAATCCCTTTTTGAGGCTTCTCACTGCTCAGAGGAGATGGGCTTTGAGTAATCATTGGCAGCTCCATCACCCAGGGGCAAAGGGGTGACAA
The DNA here is from genome assembly GCF_000696425.1 of Galeopterus variegatus. Classification (NCBI taxonomy): domain Eukaryota; kingdom Metazoa; phylum Chordata; class Mammalia; order Dermoptera; family Cynocephalidae; genus Galeopterus; species Galeopterus variegatus. The sequence continues at coordinate 47,246 of NW_007733178.1, read as the reverse complement.
ATCCGTGGGAGGCAAAGCAACATATATTGAAAACCTAAAGTTTGGTTACTTATGTCTTAAGGCAAAACTTAAGTCTTTTTTTTTTTTGGCTGCTGGCTGGTATGGGTGGGGATCAAACCTGTGTCTTTGGTGTTATAAGGCTATGCTAGCCATCCAACCCCTACTTAAATCATTCTTGACTCATCTTATTTGCATCTGAATTAGCCACATAAAGTAGTCTTAAATTAAGTGCAGGTTTTTACAAACTTTTTAGAGACTATAAGAACTATTTTCATTATTTTTTTTCTCACTACAGTGCTCCGGATCTCAATCCCCCCTCTCCATATGGTTATGAGAATATAAACTTATGCCTATTGATGGTAAATGGCATGAAAGCATCAGGCTCTTACCCCTCCCTGGGGATGGAGAACTGAATAATGATGAAGTTCCTTTTAGTGTTATGAAATAATAGTACATTGGAAGAGAAGATCTGTGATTGATTGTAATGAGTAATCTTCTTGATGGCTCAATATAGATGGTTATTCACTAGGTGATTATTTAACTTAATCTCTAGGCAAGGCTCATAAGCATTCAGAAAGTTTGTAAAGTAACAGATAGTATTTAACTCTCAATTATAGGCTCAATTAATTGGGTGGTTGTCTCAACGATTACCAAAGTCTAATACCAAACCAATCATTAGAGCTCTGCCTCTTTGACTTATTTTTGGCATGAGAAATCTAATGCAGTATCACAATGCTGTGGCAGCATAAAGTAAACTAGTTGTGACCTGGAATAGTTAAAATGGGTACCCCTGAGAGACTAAAACCAGAATGTCAATCAATCTCAAATGCTTAATCATGTGCTAGACCGTGTGCTAAGCACGTCATATACATTAGTGAATTTTCTCTTCACAATAAATCTTTTACCACTTTATAGATGAGGAAACTGAATCTTGAAAAACTGAATGATTTCTCAAGGCCTTATGGCTTTTTTTTACTCACAGAACCAACATTCAAACCTAAACCTATATAACAAAGTCTGGATCCTGATCATGACATGAAGCTGAAGGAAGAAGTGATACTGCAGCTAACTAATATCCTATCAATTGTCTCATATACACATCAGGAAAAGAGAAATTCTCGAGGCTCAAGAGAGTTGTCATGTGGAAACAGTAATATCACATTTATTTACAGCTGTAAGGGAGAATGGATTTTTTTTTTCCCTCACCCATCCGTAGGTTCATGGGTAAGATCCTTATAACAAAAGACAAATTGGGCCGGCCCGGTGGCTCACTCGGGAGAGTGCGGTGCTGATAACACCAAGGCCCCGGGTTCGGATCCCATATAGGGATGGCTGGTTCGCTCACTGGCTGGGCGTGGTGCTGACAACACCAAGTCAAGGGTTAAGATCTCCTTACCGGTCATCTTTTTTTAAAAAAAAACAAAAGACAAATTAACAAGAGAAAAGCATATATTTATTTAATGTCAGTTTTATGTGACATGGAGCCTTAAGACATGAAGGCCTAAAGAAACAGGGAAAACTCATTTTATGCTGAGGTTTGATAAAGAGTAGACAGTCATGTAGAAGTATGATTGGTCAAGAGGGGGTATGATCTAATGGAAATAAACAGGAAACTTAACAAGGTCTGTCCAGATTCTTCTTTGTGTCTCTGTGTCTTCATTCCTTTCCTCTGGGTATAGGGAGTATCCCTCTGAGGGTCTTGTACCCTACTTTGGAGGTCAGAGAATTCATTTATGGCCTGCTCAGAGGAGAGTGGTGGGAAAAGGCTGGCAAGACTTTCCTGCTTCTGCCGTTTTCTGAAATGCCAAGGTGCCATATTTGGAAGTGGCATGTCCAGAGCCCTATCACATCTTTAAAATGATTTGGATAGAGAAGTAGTTTGCAAGAACCAAGCTGCTGTGGGGATCCCCTTTCTCTGCTGTTTTTCATGAATGACACAGATTGGTGGCCTCATTTCAGAGCAGTTCTCTCACTGTCACTGTTTGTGAGCAATCTTGACACCATAGCAACTTCCAGTGATTTTTTTCACACTTCTGACCATAGCCTTCAGTGAGCAATTTGACATCATGACCTAGTACATGTATGAATATATATGAGGGTATATATAACTGAAAAAAAAATCACAAAACAATTCTTACCCTTGCTATATGTGATATGCTCTGACATTTTTTATTCTTGTTCATTAAAAATAAATCCATTGAATTGATTTCATAACCCATTAGTGGGTTACCACCTTCAGTTTCAGTTCTATGCAGAAAAGATTGTTAGAGTAGATAGAAAGAAAAGACATTTTGGTTTTATCAAATTTACCTTCCTGTTTATGCAGGAAGGTAGAATTTATGGTCCTATTTAGAATGAATTTCCAACTTTTCTGCACTAGATTCGGCTCCCTCAGTATGGTATGCATTTGTAGTCTGCCAAGTCTTGGGGAGCAATCATTTTTGTTCAAATACAATATCGTCAAAAATGAATGGGCATTTTTCAAAAAATCTTTGACAGCTGCAACAGTGAAACAATAAATCAACAGGATGACGAAAGCTTGAAAACACATAATACCTATAATAATCACTAGAAGTATAGCAGAAATGAAGAAAAAAAGATTTAGTTCAATTACACAGTAAGGTTACTCACTTCAAAGTCAGTAGAGTGCTGTAAGGTTATACATATTGTTAAGGTTAATTGCATCTATTCAGAATGTATTTGAATCTGAAACAAGCTTAAGAGGAAAAAAATAATTAAAGGGAGAAGACTGCATTTGAAAGGTCTGTTCTATATCAGAGAATCAGCTGATGATGGTTCCTTTGTTCTGTGATGTTTGTAATTCTCTCCCCCTCCCCACATATGAAGACTTAAAAGGCAATCCATTAAAGTCATGTAGAAAAACTGAAGACATTTACTATCATTAAAACTCAAGGGCTAGTACCGGCCAGTGTTTGTTTTACTATGATACTAGTGAGAGCAGAAACCCTGTGCTACCAAATTTTGTAAGAAAATTTGAGACCCTGTTTATGAAATCTTTACTTTAAATATTTTCCCATTTTAAAAGTTTTTGGAACATTTTTCCCTGATTGTAAAAGTAAAATTGTATCTGCTTGTTATAAAAACTCAAAAATTACAAAAATATTATAGAATGTGAAAGTCCCCTGCAATTCCAGCCATTAGAAATAACTGCAAACAGTCTGATATAAAGAAATCATTAAAGTGTAGGTTGTACTCTGACTCTTCATGCCAACTAGAAAATCTTAGAGCTGTTATATCCTTCAATTTCTACTGCCAAGAGAAAGTGACAATAGAAGATGTGGACTCTTTCTAACCTTTATTTTGAAATATGATTGCTCTCTATTAATAGGAGTATACTGTTTTTCACATTGGTTTATTACTTAGTTGTATGAAGCAACAACTCTTCTCACAATGGAATCTTGCATAGTGTCTCCTATGTAGTACTCTTTGCAAAAATGTTTAACCCAATCTAATTATAAGAAAATAATTTCCTTAAATCCAGATTGGGAGGCATACTATAAGACAGTTTACCTGGACCCTGCAAAAATATTAGTTGTAAAAGGAAAAAAAAGGTCAAGGAGATTGTCCTAGATTATAGAAGTCTGAAGACATAACAAACAACAGGAATGTGTAATCCATGATTGGATCCAGGATGAGATGGGGGTAGGGAGGAATATTAAAAAAAATTGGTACAATTTAGAAATTTGAGTAAGACTATTAGGCAATATCATATTAACATTAAATTCCTTGGGTGTGGTAATGTTATCATGTTTAAGCAGGAGAAAGTCTCTGTTTCTAGGAGATACAAGCTGAAGTATTTAGGGGTGATGTGTCATGACCCTACAGCTTAATTTCATATGGTTTAAAAGAAAACATGGAGAGATTATAGAAAAAGCAAAAGTGGAAAAACATTAACAATTGGTAAATACAGGTGTATGGTATATCAGTCTTCATTTAACTAATAATTTTGTTTGTTAGGCTTAAAATTTAAGATAAAAAGTTGTAGGAAAAGTAATTTTAGGTAGATCCTGAAGCCCCTTGTGCCTCTCCTTTCCTTTTTTCTATGCATTGAGAAGCCCGGAAGGACTGCACTTCAGTAATTTCCCCATTAGGAGGAGAAAACTGAATGTGACAGCCCCGATTCAAAGTTAGTCACTCCCTTTTATTGTAAAGACAAGGAAGTTTCACAAGAAAATTCAGTTGATTTAATCATTAAAAAGAACACAAGGACATGGGCAGAGTTATGGCTAAGTATAGTTTTAACAATGGAAACTCGTAACATCAGTGAAATAAACAAAGTGACATTCCATAATGCAATTTGCAAAAGGTTAAGTCAATCCACCAACAAAAGCTTGTTCTTAGCAAACACTTTCTTTTTCTACAGCACTTTCCTCAGTACGTTTACATAACTACAAGTAACTTTCTCAACATGTCAATCAGTAGGTTAACCTGCACCAAGGACATCTGCCCTTTGAGCCAGCAATTAACAATTCTTTATCTACAACAGAGACTTTAGCCTGGGGAAAGTTTCCTGTCTTTTGCAAGCTTAACATTCCTATGTGTAATTTTAAAAAGTTAGGCTATACCTGCAACTACAGGGCTTTGGAAGCTAGACCCTGTGAAATACATTTGCTTTATAAATGTTAGTACCTCCACAATTGTGAAAAGTAATCAAATAGCTTTTCCCATCTGTCTGTCTCCATTTAAAGGAGTTTCCTAAGAATTTCTCTCAATGACTTCCACTTATATCTCAATTTCCAAAACCTAATTACATGGTTACACCTAGTTATAAAGAAGGTTGGGAACTATAGTGTATTAAATGGGTACATTGTAAATCTGAATAATATAGGAGTGCTATTAGTAAGGAGGAAATGAGAATGAATGTTGGATAGGGCCAGCATATCTTCTAGTTTAAGAGCTGAGGTGAGTCAAGCATAGAGTGGAAATTAATCACATGATCAAGCTGTCTCTGGGATTTAGGAAATGCAAATGGGATATCTAAGTAAGAAAAATTTAAATGTAGTCCATATTCTGGTTCAGAGTATTGATTTCAGTGAACTATTAGGGTTTTCTTCTCGATAATGATCTGCGCAAAGTTTTATGCTCTGTTCATCCTGCAGGATTATTAGTGAACATTTGAAACAACTGAATTGAGTAGTTACATTTTGATGCATTCAAGTAAAAAAAAAATACCATGTAGCCATTTAGTATTAAGCATGTTACATGTATAATTGGGAAAACCACTTATAAATAAAAGTAGGATATACAATTGTACTTAAAATATGATTGGAACTGTATATAGAATATAGATTGGATAGAAATTCACCCAAATAAAACTATAATTGTGATCTTTGAGGGGTTAGATTATGAGTGACTTTTTAATGTTTTAAGTATAGCTTTTTGCATTTTTTTCTGAGTATGTTTCTTTCAAAATCAGAAATAAATGAATTTCATTTTAAAATATTCTATGCAGGGATGTAGATATATGTTACTATATCTTGCATTTCTGGTTTTCTTCTCTAAGTTATAGATAACTTTGAGGAGCAATAATGAAGACGTGAGGGCCGGCCCGTGGCTCACTTGGGAGAGAGTGGCACTGGGAGCGCCGAGGCTGTGGGTTTGGATCCTATATAGGGATGGCCAATGCGCTCACTGACTGAGCATGGTGCGGACCACACCATGCTGAGAGTTGCGATCCCCTTACCAGTCAGAAAAAAAAAAGAAAAAAGAAAAAAAATAATAATAATTAAGATGTGAACATAATCAGCTTAAGCCTATTAATAATAAAAGGTAAAATGTATAGTCCATTTGATAAGTAAGTGGCTTTTATACAAATGCCAATTTCTTTATCATTATGCCATTCTTAAAAAGAATCTTTACCCTAAATATTCTCCTGTTGGAAAAGACAGTCCCCTTTGGGCCTATTGCATTCTTGTATGTTTTGCTGGATGTGTCAAGACTGACCACTCTTTAACCTACTCTATTTCTCAGGGCTGTTTATCTAGTTGGGGACATCGGGAGATAAGGCGCACTCTCCCCAGAATAAAGAACAGGCTTGCTTATTACCTGCTGTAAAAATGGTGGATTCCCCAAGCTCAGTGTGCCTCTTTCTGATTTCCATAAAAGCATCCTATAAACAAAGGCCCTGATGATCTCTTGTTTTTCTTTACCCCCTGGATGTCTATTCAGCCCTCTAAAAGAGGCTGTGAGTTATATGGATGAAAGAACTAACCAACTTCACATCAGCTTCCTGGGTGTGTAGACAATGTCTTAGGCTCTGTAGTTTCTGAGACTAAAGAGAATTCATGAACCATTCCACACTCAAAATGTGGAGTGCTAGATCAGGGGTGGTATAACGAGGCTTACTGGTCAAGGGTGATTTACTCAGCCTGATCTTGTCATTTTCGTTTTTCTTGGGAATTTGGTCTCTTTAAAAAAGAACATTTGGAAACCTAAATGCTTCAGAAGTTTTGACTCGTGTTGGCTGAAAACAGTAAGCTTCAGATTCCTACATTGAAGATCATATAACAAAAACCAATATGGAATGCCACGTCTAGAAAAATAAATACCCAATGCCTTTGATTACCCCAAATCCTTTTTTTTTAACTTATGCATACACAAAGAGATGATTTTTTTGAACTATGAAAATATTTTTGTAGGACAGTATCTATTATTCTGCTTGAAATTATGTTTGTATCTTATTTCTTCTTCCTCTTTCTGAATTTTTGCTCTTTACTACTTTTCTTTTTCAGTCAAACCAGTGTTATTCCTAATTAGAAATTTAAATTACATCTGGTGCAGTCTGTATACACCAGAGAATATATTTATGTAATACTTGTTGCCAGCCAAGATCTCTTTCATAACTTCAACATAATATTTTTTACAGAGTGCTTATTGATGAAACGTTATAAAAATTGTGCAAGGATGTACGCAAAAGATGCAGTTTTGAAACTCAGAAGAGACATTACAGGGAAGACATTTCTTGAATATCTCTTTCTATTTGTTTTTTGTGGAGCAGAAAAACATGTTTCTTTTTGTCTTGTGCTATTATTCTTTTATATGTTCTCTCCTACTATATTTCACTCACGTATGCTGTTGGAAAGTGAAAACAATCATACAAATTGAGATATTTCATTAAATTTCAATGAGGTAATTAAGGAAACTCATTTTCAAAGATATACATTTATTTCAGTAGCTTGAATGTTGCTTAATCAGATGACCAGAATACTAAATCTCAGAAGGCTGGGTTTGTCTAGATCAGCAGCTTTGAGAGTAAGACTGTTGAAAGGGATAACACGCAGGTTAAAACAACAAATGCCTTTGCTGTGAGTGGAAACTAATTGGCTGAAAACATTAATAAATTATTCTAGCTATTCATGTCAAGAAAAAGCTGAGAAGGGACAAATATTCATATGTACCAAGGTTTTACACTGTGCCACATGATATTAAAAAAAAAAAAAAAAGCATATCTGTAAACCTAAGCTCTTCTTTCTATAGCAGGTAAGAGGAATAGAAGCTAAATTACTTGGTAGTGCTTTCTTTTGGATGTTATAAAATATATTTTTAATTTTATTTTTTGGTGGCTAGCCACTGTATAAAATATTTTAGTTGGCATTTTTCAGCCAATAAAATATTGGTAAGAAGGTCACCAAAGAATTCTCTAACAAAATGTTTATTACTGGGACTACTGTCCAGGTTTATACTAAAATGCTTTCAGTTAAAAACCTCTAATTTGGGGGCTAGATAATTCTTTCTCTCTTTTTATGTCCCTGTTTTGTGTCTGGGTACCTGTCAGCTTCACCCATTGGCCATAGATGGACCATAGCTCTATTCCTAAGACTGAAGATTCTAGTATCATGTTGTCAGATTTAAACTTAATCAGACTAGATACTGTATAATAAAATCTTATCTTTTACAAACTGATTGATTTTTCTTTCCCAAACCTTTTCTAAAATTTCCATAAGAGAGACCCACAAACTTAGAGAATTCTCCGTAAAGCTGCTTTTTCCCAAAGTCCTGGTGAAGAAATACTTTTGCTATTTCATACCCTATTCTTTAAGCCTGAACTTGCTATGCTTTTTCTCTGAAGTTTTCTACTTCTCTAGGATCTCTGTGAATTTCCTCTTCCTTGGATCTCTGACTACTTACATCATTCCACTTTAACACTTATTTGGATATTTTTATGATGTACCTGGTGGTTTTTGAATTGTTCCTAACTAAAATATAAGTTTTGTTAAAGTGATTGGTATTTTTTTGTTAAAGTGATTGGTCTGTAACAGGAGGTCAGTTAAGTAGGTTGCATCATTTGGGAGTCTATGAAGCGGCTGAAGATAAAGGACAGTCACATTTTATGTTTTCCACATTGAGTTGAAAAGTTAGTTGCAGGGCCGGCCTGTGGCTCACTTGGGAGGGTGTGGTGCTGATAACACCAAGGCCACCGGTTAAGATCCCCTTATCGGTCATCTTTTTTTTAAAAAAAAAAAGTTAGTTGCAGATAGTAAACTGCTCTAAGTCAAAAGTCCTGGGTTTCAATCTTAGCATTGTTGCTTAATTAATGTAGTGATCTTTGGCACATGATTTAATCTGTGTCTTTATCAGTGATTCATTGATCCCTAAGTTTTCCTATTCCCAAATGTTCTAAGACAGCTTGATTGATCTCCAGCAATGGTTCTCCAAATGTGGTACCTAGATCAAGAACATCAGCATCACCTGGGAAATTGTTTAAAATGCAAGTTATTGGACCCCACCCCAGAGCTACTGAATTAGAAACTCTGCCCTTTAACAAGCTCACCAGATGATTCTGATGCATGGTAAAAATTGAAAACTACTGATCTGTAGTAAAGTCAAATCCCTGATATGGTAAGAAGCTCTATACCACAGTGTTAGCAGACATCAAAGATTGTGCAGCAATTTAATGTTGGCATTTAAATCCAGTATCTCCAGTATCAGCTTCAGGGCTCTATAGAATGGCTCACCATTGCAACACATTCAAGTTCCCAGGTAGTACCCACAGAATTGCAGCTCCCAAGCTCCTATAAAAGCACTGGCAATTGAGGAGTGAAAAATCTTTCTTAGGATGAACAAAGAATATGCAACAAACAAGGGATTAATTTTCAGTGGCAGCCTCCTAATTTTGTATTCATAACGTTGTGTCCATGCAAGGCTGCGCGTGCAACGTCTGCTGATATACATTAAGTAATTGGGCATCCAGCAGCCCCATTTGCATGCAAAGGTTGTTGCACACCTCACATTTACAAGTCTAAAATTAAAGCCCAGTTTGAAGCTGGTTGAAGGCTCGCTGCTAGGAAAATAACGAGATAAGGAAGAAATGGTTTCTGTTAATCAGTGCTTTTTCCTTTACTGTCCAAATCTTTGCTAATTTGCCCTTTGAAATTGTACATTCTGGGTTGAAGAGAGACACTTCTAAGAGTATCTGGGGGTTAAAAAAACCCAGAAACAAAACCTACAGTTATAAGCTGGTTGTGTTTATCCATAGCATTTCTCCTAAAGCTGTACCCACGCATATGCTGCAGTCTGTTGCTGTGCTATATTTTTGCTTTATGAAGTATTCATTCTCTTGTGGGACCACATGCATCATCTCAGAGAAGATCCACCCCCAGCACAGAATCAAACTGTGACTGTGGCATCATTTTAATTCAGTCCACATTTATCAAGCCGCTACTTTGTGCCAGGTACTGTGGCAGGAATTTGGAATATACATCAATCAAGCACAGTTTCTGTTCTCAAAAGCTCACAATATTTTACCCCCAGCACAGAATCAAACTGTGACTGTGGCATCATTTTAATTCAGTCCACATTTATCAAGCCGCTACTTTGTGCCAGGTACTGTGCCAGGAATTTGGAATATACATCAATCAAGCACAGTTTCTGTTCTCAAAAGCTCACAATATTTTAACAGCTTCTTGGTATCTCAGTGTTGAATATTTTTGCTTATGTTAAGTCTTCCCCGATGCCCCTGTTTGTAGTGACCCCTTGCTTCTCTGAGCCCCTGATTATGCTCAGCCTATGTCCCTAGGAAAATGAAGGACCCAGTGGACCCAGGCCTAGAAAAGTCAAAGCCTAAAAGCACAAGACTGGCCAGTTGGCTACTCAGATGGGTCATCAAGAGAAGGTGGCTGCATTGCAAATGGTCTGTACTCCCAGTTTGTGGGAATGAAACAAGCACCAGTGTTTCCTGTACTCCCAATGGGGGGCACATTGAAGAGAATGCCAATCTAAAGCAATCTTAAAGGGATTTACCCACTAGCGCCACCTAGAGGAATAATGGAGCCCACAGGACAGTCAGCCCAGAACCAGTGGTGAAGCTGTCACTTGTCACTCTTCACTGACTGCTTTATATTTCCATATTTGGCCGTGCTCAGTTATTTTACTTTAACGACTAGATCGTAAGGTCCTGAGAACAGACGGGTGTCTTACAAAGATTATCTTCCCCTGCACCTATTTGATGGTGATGATGATAAATACAGTGTATGACAAGGAAGAATGTCTGGTGGCTTATATGCATTAGGAGTGTCTCATGATAACAAGCATTTTTTCCTCTTCATTCTAGCACAGGAGCATATACCTTGATAGTACCAGATGAAAACCGGAGAAATCAGATACGGAGGAGTATGTATATTTTATTTATTTAACATTCAGAATGCTTCTCGTTTTCTTTACAATTGGTTTGTTTTGGTCAGAAGTATTTTTATTTTCTGATTTACATAGACTCACCAGATCTCATTACAATTTTTTTCTTTTTTAACTTTAGCAGTTTTAATTATACCTTTACAAATTATTATATTGTTAACACTTCTAAATTTGTTTCTCTTCATTAATAGAACTCATGCATGATTGTAAATCTCAGATTCCTGTTGGGTTTAAACAACTTCACATTTGTTGCCAATAGGCCAATCTAGTCCTTGTAAATTTGAGCTGATTGGTTATTTTTATGGCACTATGAATAGTTTTGAAACAGACAAGCTATATACCAAATAAATCATGAAGTAATTTGTATCTTTCTTGATTTTCCCCATCCCTTCCCAGTGGAATTTTTCTTTGGCCTTTGCACTCCCGTAATTTGTAACTGTCAGAGTCTACCCTCAGCTGTTTTCGTTTGTGTAGTTTAGTTTCCTTCTGTAGATTATAACCTCCTTGAAGGTAGGGACCACATCTTGTTTTTGTGCTGTTTGTACTTAGTGTGTGTATGACAGGTTTAACTGAAGCACAGTAACTATAAATGCTGGCATTTAGAATTATAGCATTATCCTTTAGAGTTGTAAGGAGAACTGAAGTTCATTTAGTTCACAAAGAAGTTGTGAGGCTTGTTCAAATCAAGCTGTGGATCTAGTATTGGAATTATGTGCTCTTTTTTATTAGATGATTGGTAGGAAATTTAATATTGCGATTGATAGACTTAAGGGCACAACAGGAGAGCAACTCTCCAAAGGCTCCCCACCAGACAGGTAGCCCCTTGGATGGTACAATGGGTCAATATATAATATGACAATTACAGCCATGCAGTCAGTGACTATGGAAACTGTTGGCAGTTGACCAGAACCCTAAATGTTCTGGCATCTTACAAGCTTTTTTTTTTTTTAAATCTTTTGTTTTTGGTGGCTGGCTGGTATGTCTTAAAAGCTTTTGGTTTAAATACTTAACAGGAACTTAAGTCTGAGTGGTTTAGATTTTGAGAAGTTTTTCGTGACCGGCAACGGATCGCAACCCTCAGTGTCGCACCCGTACCGGACCGGGACCGGCAACGGGATCGCA
>NW_007733178.1:27039-34624 GCF_000696425.1 Galeopterus variegatus | reverse complement strand
AGATATACTAGTTTCCTTATCCATTCATCAGATGATGGACATTTGGGCTGGTTCCAACTCTTGGCTATTGTGAATAGAGTTGCAATAAACATCGGAGTACAGGTATCCCTTCGACATGATGATTTCCATTCCTCTGGGTATATTCCCAACAGTGGAATTGCTGGGTCATATGGTAGATCTATCTGTAATTGTTTGAGGAACTTTCATACCATTTTCCATAAAGGCTGCACCATTTTGCAGCCCCACCAACAGTGTATGAGACTTCCTTTTTCTCTGCAACCTCTCCAGTACTTACCATTCTCAGTCTTTTGGATGTTAGCCATCCTAACTGGAGTGAGATGGTATCTCAAAGTGGTCTTGATTTGCATTTCCTTGATGCTGAGTGAAGTTGAGCATTTTTTCATGTGTCTGTTGGCCATTTGTATATCTTCCTTTGAGAAATGCCTATTCAGCTCCTTTGCCCATTTTTTAATTGGGTTATTTGGTTTTTTGCTATAAAGCTGTTTGAGTTCCTTATATATTCTGGATATTACTCCATTGTCAGATGTATATTTTGCAAATATTTTCTCCCACTCTGGTTGTCTTTTTACTCTGTTGATTGTTCTTTTGCTGTGCAAAAGCCTTTTAGTTTGATATAATCCCATTTGTTTATTTTTCCTATAGTTGCCTGTGCTTTTGGGGTCCTATTTATGAAGTCTGTACCCACTCCTACTTCCTGGAGTGTTGCTCCTATGTTTTCTTAAAGGAATTTTATTGTTTCAGGATGTATATTTAATTCTTTAATCCATTTTGAGTTGATTTTGGTATATGGTGAAAGGTACAGGTCTAGTTTCATTCTCCTACATATGAGTATCCAATTTTCCCAGCACCACTCGTTGAAAAGTCAGTCTCTTCCCCAGTATGTAGATTTGCTGACTTTGTCAAAGATCAGATGGCTGTAGGCATATGGATTGATTTCTGGGTTCTCTATTCTAGTCCATTGATCCATGTGTCTATTTTTATGCCAGTACCATGTTGTTTTGGTTATTATAGCTTTGTAATATAGTTTAAAGTCAGGTAGTATTATGCCTGCAGATTTATTTTTTTTTTGCTCAGGATTGCTTGGTTATGTGGTCTTTTGTTGTTCCATATAAATGTCTGGATAGATAGCTTTTTCCATCTCAGAGAAAAATGTCATTGGAATTTTGATGGGGATTGCATTGAATCCATAGATTACTTTGGGTAATATGGACATTTTCACAATGTTAATTCTTCCAATCCAAGAGCAAGGGATATCTTTTCATCTTCTTGTGTCCTCTTTAATTTCTCTCAACAGTGGTTTGTAGTTCTCCTTGTAGAGATTTTTCACATCCTTGGTCAGCTTTATTCCCAAGTATTTTATTTTTTTGGTGGCTATTGTAAATGGGCTAGCTTTCTCGATTTCTTTTTCTGCACATTCACTGTTGGAGTATAGAAATGTGTGTTGATTTTGTATCGCGCAACTTTGCTGAAATCATTTATCCACTCTAGTTTTTTTTTTATAGAGGCTTTAGGCTGTTCAATATATAGGATCATATCATCTGCAAAAAGGGACAGCTTGACTTCATCCTTTCCAATCTGTATGCCCTTTATCACCTTCTCTTCTCTGATTGCTTTGGCTAGTACTTCCAACACCATGTTGAATAGGAATGGTGAGAGTGGGCATCCTTGTCTAGTTCTTGTTTTTAAGGGAAAACCCCATTCAGGATGGTATCGGCAATGGGCATATCATATATGGCTTTAATTATGTTGAGATACTTTCCATCTATGCCTAACTTGTAGAGAGTCTTTATCATGAAAGAATGTTGAATTTTGTCAAATGCTTTTCAGCATCTATAGAGATGATCATATGGTTTTTGTCTTTGCTTTTATTGAACAGAGTGTTTATCATGAATGACTGTTGAATTTTGTCAAATGCTTTTTCAGCATCTATAGAGATGGTCATATGGTCTTTGTCTTTGATTTTATTGATGTGGTGTATCACATTTATTGATTTGTGTATGTTGAACCAACCTTACATCCCTGAGATGAATCCCACTTGATCATGGTGGATAATTTTGTGTATGTGTTGCTGTATTCTGTTAGCTAGTATTTTATTGAGGATTTTTGCCTCTAAATTCATCAAGGATATTGGCCTGTAGTTTTCTATTTTTGATGCATCTTTGTCTGGTTTGGGTATCAGGGTGATGTTTGCCTCATAGAATGAGTTTGGGTGAATGGCCTCTGTTTCAATTTTTTGGAACAGTTTGTAGAAAATTGGTATTAGTTCCTCTTTGAATGTTTGGTAGAACTCTGTGGTGAACCCATCCGGTCCTGGGCTTTTCTTTGTTGGGAGCCTTCTGATAACAGCTTCAATCTCTTTTATTGTTCTTGATCTGTTCAGATTTTCTATATCTTCTTGGCTCAGTTTTGATAGTTTGTATGCATCCAGAAATTTATCCATTTCCTGCAGAATTTCAAATTTGTTGGCATATAGTTGTTTATAGTAGTCTCTAATGATTCCTTGTATTTCTGAGGTGTCAGTTGTAATATCACCTTTTTCATTTCTAATTTTTGTTATTTAGGTCTTCTTTTTTCTTAATTAATCATGCTAAAGGTTTGTCAATTTTATTTATCTTTTCAAAAAACCAAGTTTTTGTTTCATTGATCTTTTGTATTGTTTTTCAGTTTTCTATTTCATTTAATTCTGTTCTGATCTTAATTATTTCTTTCCATCTACTAACTTTAGGTTTAGATTGTTCTCGTTTTTCTAGATCTTTAAGGTGAAGTGTTAGGTTGTTTATTTTCCATCTTTCCATTCTTCTGAAGTAAGCATTTAATGCAATAAATTTCCCCCTTAATACTGCTTTTGCAGTATTCCACATATTTTGGTATGATGTATCATTGTTTTCATTAGTTTCAATAAATTTTTTGATTTCCTGTTTAATTTCTTCTTGGACCCACATATCATTAAGTAGAAAGGTGTTTAATTTCCATGTGTTCGTATAGTTTCCAGAGTTTCATTTATTATTGATTTTAATCCATTGTGATCTGAAAAAATGCACAGAATAATTCCAATTTTTCTGAATTTGTTGAGATTTGATTTGTGATCTAATATGTGGTCTATCTGGAGAATGTTCCATGTGCTGATGAGAAGAATGAATATACTGAGGTTGTTGGATGGAATGTTCTTTAGATACCTGCCAAGTCCAATTGGTCTAAAGAATTGTTTAGATCTAGTGTTTCTCTACTGATTTTTTGCCTAGATGATCTGTCCAATGATGAAAGTGGGGTGTTCAGCTCTCCTGCTATTACGGTGTTAGTGTCCATTTCTTTCTTTAGATCTAATAGTATTTGCTGTGTAAATCTGGCTGCTCCGACATTGGGTATGTATATATTTATGATTGTTATGTCTTCTTGATGGATAGATCCTTTTATCATTATATAGTGGCTTTCTTGATCTCTTTTTATAGTTTTTGCTTTAAAGTCTATTTTATCTGATATAAGAATAGCTACTCCAGCTCATTGTTCATTTCTATTTGCATGATATATCTTTTTCCATCCTTTCACTCTTAGTCTATGTGTGTCTTTACAGGTGAGGTGAGTCTCTTGAAGATAGCATATTGTTGGGTCCATCTTTTTAATCCAGTCAGTCAGTCTGTGTCTTTTGAGTGGAGAATTTAATCCCTTTACATTTAGAGTTATTATTGATTTACTCTTAGCATTTTACTGATTTTTGTTTATATGTCTTAAGTACCTCCTGTTCCTTTCTAATTTTCTGTTTGTCTTCTGTATTTGTTGGTTTCTTGGGGTGATAGATATACTATTTTTTTTTCTCTTTTGTTGGCATTTTTGTTTTGCTGGTAGGTATTGTTCTTTCTTAAGTATTCATGGCAGTGATGGTTGTTTTTGTGGTATCAAATCCAGTACTTCCTTGAGAATTTCTTGTAGGGCTGGTCGTGTGGTAGGGAACTCCCGCAGTTTTTGTTTGTCTGAGAAATATACTATTTGTCCTTCATTTTGGAAGGATAGCCTTGCTAGGTAAAATATTCTTGGCTGGCAGTTTTTGTCCTTTACTGTTTTGAATATATCACCCCATTCTTTTCTGGCATTTAGGGTTTCTGATGAAAAGTCTGATGTTATTTTGTTTGGGGCTTCCTTATAGGTGACTTGCTGCTTCTCTCTTACAGCTTTTAAATTCTCTCTTTGTCTTTGAGATTTGCCTGTTTGATTATCACATGTCTTGGAGAGGATCTTTTTGTGTCGAATGTGTTTGGGAATCTTTGGGCTTCCTGAATCTGGAGATCTGTGACTTTCCCTATACCTGGGAATTTTTCTATTATTTCATTGAGCATGTTTTTAATTTCATTTCCTTTTTCCTCCCCTTCTGGAATACTCATGATTTGGATATTTGAGCACTTAAGGTTGTCTGTAGTCTTTCTTAGATTTTCTTCAGTTTTTTTGATTCTTTTTTCTTTTTTCTGTTCTGCCTGTGTTAATTCAAACAGTCTGTCTTCAAGGTCAGAAATTCTCTCTTCTGCTCATTCAAGTCTGCTGGTTAAACTCTCTGTTGTGTTTTTTGTTTTGTTGAATGAATCCTTCAGCTCCACAAGCTCAGCTACATTCTTTTTCAAGGCATTGATTTCTTCGTACATTTCTTCTTTCAGGTCCATTATTTTTTTCTCATTTCATTGTGTTGTCTGAGTTTTCTTGTATCTCATTTAGTTTCCTTAGAATTGTTACTCTAAATTCCTTGTATGTCATTTCAAAGACTTCCTGTTCTATAGGATCTAGTGCTTGAGAGTTATTGATTTCCTTTGGTGGCGATGTACTTTCTTGTTTTTTCATATTTCTGGTATCTTTCCTTTGGAATTTTGTCATTGTGGCTGGGGGTATCACAGTTCACTCATTTCACCCTGATGTCTGGCTTGGATCCTGAAGGGACTGCTGCTTCTGGTCAGCAGGAACTAGGCTAGGCTGGGGTTCCCACTGCGCCTGCCTGTTCTGGGACAGCTGGCTCGGGGTGTGGGGGTCCTGAGGGTTTTAAGTCTCTCCCCAGGGGTGGGGATCGGCCTGGGCCAGAGGTCCCACCCCACCTGCCTTCTTTGGCCTGGCTGCCTTGGGGTGAGGGGTCCCCAAAGCTCCTAAGGCTCTCCCAGGGGTGGGGAACTGCCTGGGCCAGAAGTCTCACCCTGGTTGCCTTCTCCAGCACAGCTGGCTCGGGGTGTGGGGGTCCCAAGCCTCTCAAGTGTCTCCCAGCAGCAGGGACTAGCCTAGGCTGGAAGTCTCACCCCACCTGCCTTCTCCGGCATGGCTGGCTCAGGGTGTTGTGGCCTCTGAGCCTCTTAAGTCTCTCCTGGTGGTGGGGAATGTGGGGGTCCCAAGCCTCTCAAGTGTCTCCCAGCAGCAGGGACTAGCCTAGGCTGGAAGTCTCACCCCACCTGCCTTCTCTGGCATGGCTGGCTCAGGGTGTTGTGGCCTCTGAGCCTCTTAAGTCTCTCCTGGTGGTGGGGACTGGCCTGGGCCGGAAGTCATGCCCTGCCTGCCTTCTCTGGCCTGGCAGGCTCAGGGCATGTGGGCCCAGAAGCTCTAAAGTCTCTCTGTGCAGGGGTTCATTGGCACGCAGTTCCTGCCTGTTCCAGTGCACATCTTGGGTCTTCTGCCATTGCTCCTTAATAGTTGCAAATTTGTTGTTCTGTGGGAGAGAGCAACACCAGGAACCAACTACTCTGCTATCTTGACCTGAACCTCTCCTATGCTCTTTGGATGAAGTGAGAAATCATTATTTGAAAAAGAAAAAGACCAAAAAAAGATCTAAAGCTATCCAGCTAATTCTAGGCATAAGAGAGTCCCACTTCAGTAATTAACATTCAGTCCTAGATACTTGTCAGTTACTAACAGCCTAAGCCTGTTTCAGGTAAGAAGCTAGCAAGTGAAATAGGGCATGGCTGGGTTTCCCTATTGATGACTGCTCTGCTCCCAGATTCTGAGCCCTCCAGGTTCAAAGGGGGAAAGGGAGAGAAGAGAGGTAAGGGGTCTGTAGTGTGCTGATCCTGGTTTCTTCGAGTCTATATGGATGCTGACTGCTCATTCTCCCTCCTAGGATTCTTTGAGTTCTTCAGCATCCCTCCCTCCCTGCCACCCATCTCTCACCTGGATTTCCCTGATACAGATGATATCTCTCTTGTTTGCAGTACTTGGCTTCACTGTTGACTCTTAGTGTAGAGTCTCTGTAGAGCTCCATTTTTCTTTAGGTGGCCCTCATAGGTGAGTCCCTTTAAGATGGCACTAGACTGGCATTCTCTGTAGAGTCTCTGTAGAGCTCCATTTTTTCTTTAGGTGGCCCTCATAGGTGAGTCCCTTTAAGATGGCACTAGACTGGCATTCTCTTTCATGAAATCCACATTGGAAATACAGGAAACAATTGTGCATCCTTTCTATTCACAAACTCGATATACATGCCATTTGCAGTGCAGCCACCTCTTCTTGAGGACCCTTCTGAGCAACCAGCTGACAATAGCCTTGTGCCTCTAGGCTCTGATTTTTCTAGGCATGGGTCCACTAGGACCCTCATTCTCTTAGGGATACAGGTTAAGGTCTGCAAGTGATATTCATTAAACCTTTCTTTTTCATCTTGATGCGAAGATTCCTCCTTCCCCAAACACAAACGCAGAGGAGATAGAATTCAGAAAGACATCCTCCAATTTCTACCTCTCTTTGACCTTTTTGAAGCTCTTTATAGGCTGAAGGTCATTGCTAGTGAAGATCCCCCAAACTGGTTTTCAGTTACCTTTTTGCAGATCCTGCTTTGGGGCCTAGGCACCTCACTTTGAAATTTGGAGCAGGTGGAACCTATTGTCATGGGGCCTTAGCAGAAAATGAGCAGGATTCTCATTTCAACTTTTTATGATATGAAGTATCTAGGAATGGTTAGGTATGTGAGGGGTTTCAGGTTAGGAAAAATTCTAGAATTATTAAACTTTGAGATGAGTTTTGAACAAAATCTACAAATGTTTAGACACCTGGCTTTCTTCATTTCTTCTAATTCTCAACTCCTCCCCTATTTCCTACCCCTTAAAATATTGGAATGGCTGTAGGATATACTAAAAGTGTCTGTAACATTAGATAAAATCCTGAGTATTCCTCACAGTTTCTTTTCCATCCCTCTGTCCTCCACAACAGTGACTGAAGAGCCAAAAACAAACAGGTCTTATATATCTTTTGGAACTCAGAAGAAAAGTCCCTGTGGTGTCTTTATCAGTTCAATTATAAAAACTACAGTGAACACAAATTGTTTTAATGCATCTTCTGTGAGTGCATCTTTCAGAGAACTGACACTTTTAGTGACCAAAGCACTAGAGAATTATTTCAAAGGAACCTTTATAATACACACACCAAGCTTGCATAGACACTAAGAAATCCCTAAACAGCAATTCTTAGATGATTGTCAAGCTGCAAGGATTTCTGACCCCAAATTATTTTGCATTTAAGAGAGAGCAAGGAAATAATCTGAAATCCATATTTTTCTCTCTTTTTTTTTTTTTTTTTTAAAGATGACTGGTAAGGGGATCTTAACCCTTGACTTGGT
>NW_007733178.1:25118-26334 GCF_000696425.1 Galeopterus variegatus | reverse complement strand
GATTGTCCCTTTCTTTCAGGAATAGAGCCTCATATTTCTGTCCAGCTGTTTCTCTTTTAAGCAATTGCCATTCTTCAAGTTCTTATTAAGAAAACTGGTGATGTTCATATTTCCAGGAATGTAAAAATGTTAAACTCATGTTGTGGACTTATCACGTATTAATTAGTCCTTGGTGGCTGACATTCCAGCTTAATACTTATGTTTCACTTTCATGGCTTTTTTTTCCCCCCTTAGGTGGAAACCAGTCAGAGACTGAAGTCAGGCAGAAACAACAGCTCCAACTGATGCAGTCTAAATACCAGCAAAAGGTCAGAATCCATCTCTTTTAGTTTAATTTTGGCAAGGAACTTGATTACCAACATTTTCAAGTAACCATGAAATATCACGGTAACTTTACCAAAAGCATAAACCTACAAACTAATTGCAAAAAGACAACTCTCAAAGTAAAGCAGGAAGTGAGAAGTGGATAGATAAATACCTAGAATTCCTATCCAAGCCACACGTCAGTCTGCACCACCCTTGATTAAGGGATTTTTTTTTTCTAGTTTAACTGCATTTTAACTATAGTTTAAATCTACTATGTTTTTTAATGCTTTGGTTCCAAGAATGTGGATTTGCTTACCCCATGCCAGTTGTAGAAGTTGTACAAAAAGATTTAGGTTACCTGGTGATTTTTACAATGAACACTATGAGTTTTTTAATTAGGAAAAATGATCTGCCANAACCCGGGGCCTTGGTGTTATCAGCACCGCACTCTCCCGAGTGAGCCACGGGCCGACCCCATATTTTTCTCTTGAATACCTAAAGACAGAACAATAAATAGTATGGATTGATAATCAGTCACTAACTAGAATATTTCCATTGCACTTTAAAAAATCAGGTTATAAAGACTACTTACTTGTCTAGTGTCAAGACCCCTGAGGGTTTCCTGAGCTTTGCTACTTGAACATAGCTCAGTAAAGTTCAAAGAAAAGCAATTGAAGCATCACTGGTCATCATCTTTATTCGGTTAAGGAACAGTCATATTCATGCAGAAGGCATGTTCTGGAATTTCCAAGACTTTTTACTGTTTCTCACTGTTTAGCATGACCCTTCAGGTATGATTTCAATCTAAGTGAAAACTTTAATACTTATATGATTGAGAAACCTTAGTACGATTGTCCCTTTCTTTCAGGAATAGAGCCTCATATTTCTGTCCAGCTGTTTCTCTTTTAAG
>NW_007733178.1:23357-24383 GCF_000696425.1 Galeopterus variegatus | reverse complement strand
ATTTGCTTACCCCATGCCAGTTGTAGAAGTTGTACAAAAAGATTTAGGTTACCTGGTGATTTCTACAATGAACACTATGAGTTTTTTAATTAGGAAAAATGATCTGCCAACACACACACACACACACACACACACACACACACACACACAAGACAAATAGACATTGAGAAAGAGATCGATCAAGAAAAAAATACAGAGAGAGAAATTTCATGGGCAGGAGACACAGCCTGGCCATTCTCTGCTATCTAAGTGGCTTGAAGTAATAACCTGTAATCACGGTGAGGTATAGCACAAGCAATACTGTAATTTACCTTTCATCATAATTTTGTGTTCAGCGGTTCAGACTGAAAAATGGTAACTGTTTTTTGTCCTCTGCATTCTCAATACAACTTAGCTAAAAAGAGAAGAATCTGTAAGAATCAAGAAGGAAGCTGAAGAAGCTGAACTTCAAAAAATGAAAGCAATTCAGAGAGAGAAGGTAAGAGAGTGGAGATGATGGCTAGCCAGCGTTTACCGAGAGCTTCCCGGGTGCCAAGTGTCTTCTAGACACTGTCCATCTATTAACTCATTTAATCCTCACAGTAACTCTATGAAGTGTGTATTATCTTTATTACTCAATTTGACAAATGAGGAAACTGACTATAGAGAGGGTGGATAACTCGCCCAAGGGCCCACAGCCAGTAATTAGAAGAACTGATTTATCTCCAGGCAGTCTAGCTCCAGAGCTAGGTTCTTAGTCATCACACAGTCTCACCTTTGGGGTGGGTGATCAAAATAGTAACTGTATATTTGGCCAGAAGACAAAACAGCTGGTAACAGCAGCAAACACTGCCATACTTATTTCCACACATGCCTCTCTTACTGATAAAAGAGAAAATCCGAGTTTGCATTACACTATTAGGGATATGATCTATTCTAAACCTCACAGTGGTGTTTTAGTTTTGATACTCTTTCTGGGGCTTGGAGGGGGAAATTTCTTAAATGCTTATCTGCTAAGGCATGAGGAAGAGTGTAGAGTTGTTCTGC
>NW_007733178.1:15904-23331 GCF_000696425.1 Galeopterus variegatus | reverse complement strand
GAAACTGACTATAGAGAGGGCGGATAACTCGCCCAAGGGCCCACAGCCAGTAATTAGAAGAACTGATTTATCTCCAGGCAGTCTAGCTCCAGAGCTAGGTTCTTAGTCATCACACAGTCTCACCTTTGGGGTGGGTGATCAAAACAGTAACTGTATATTTGGCCAGAAGACAAAACAGCTGGTAACAGCAGCAAACACTGCCATACTTATTTCCACACATGCCTCTCTTACTGATAAAAGAGAAAACCCGAGTTTGCATTACACTATTAGGGATATGATCTATTCTAAACCTCACAGTGGTGTTTTAGTTTTGATACTCTTTCTGGGGCTTGGGGGGGGAAATTTCTTAAATGCTTATCTGCTAAGGCATGAGGAAGAGTGTAGAGTTGTTCTGCCCTGCCCCCTTTCTCTTACTCCCATTCTCCACAGAGTCCTAAGCTGTGGCAGGTTTTAAGTGTGGGAGGTTTGTGGGCAGGGGATGGACTCACAATATAGACCACAGTGTATAACACCTGCTGCAGGTATAAGCCAAAAAAATAGAATTCCTTTTCCTGCTCTCCGTATTTTTCTCCCTCCCTTTCTTCCTTTTTCCTTTTAAAGATTAAATATTGGCCAAAATTTAAACCTGGTTACCAAACAATAGATATCTTTACTAGTTATAGTTAATAAAGCCAAAAGCTTATGGCTTATAAAATGCATGAAGGAATATGAGCTCCTAAGGAGCTCTTTTCTAGGCTGGGAGCAGACTAGTCTTTCTTGGAAGGTTTTTGTTGTGCTGTGTGACCTTGATCAGGCCCCAGCCTTCTCTGAACTATTTCTGCAAAATGAGTGTGTAGGCACCACCTCTTTGTCTCCCAAGTCCAAGAGCATCCTGTTGCTATAGAGATGTGGGCTCTGGGGGTGGAGATAAGACTGGGCTTGCACTAAGGGACAATGAGTAATAAAATGTTGGAAGTATCAAAAGAGTATAGGAACGTTGTTTACAAAATTTGAGTCTGCAATCCATTTCCAATTGATCAGCTATTACACCATCATTGTAAAGATTTTTATTGCAATCACTTTTCAAATTTACCTGCCTCTTTTTTCTTTTTGCACTTCTCCTATAGGAACGTTGTTTACAAAATTTGAGTCTGCAATCCATTTCCAATTGATCAGCTATTACATCATCATTGTAAAGATTTTTATTGCAATCACTTTTCAAATTTACCTGCCTCTTTTTTCTTTTTGCACTTCTCTATTCCCCACTCTTCTCTTCATTCGTTTCTTTCTATTTTCCTCCCATTTTCTCCTTCCAAGGAAGGTTCTCACTTAGGTCTTGTGATTGCAGGGGAGGTGTTCCCTTTGCAGGGCATAGTCTGTCCACATTTCATGTGGAACAAAGAAAATCATCAAATCATCACCAGGAACTGAATTAAGAGGCTTGCAGACCCTGAAGAATTATTGTGTTGCTACCTCTTATCCTAAAAGTCATTTATTAGTTGTCATTTAATGCCCACAATTGGATGGCTTGTGGGATATTTATAGCTCATTTCTTCATGGATCAATAACATATACTATTCATAAATATTAGCAGCTGAAACTGTTTTCTTTAACATCAAGTAACAGCAGTATTTTTCCTTTTCCAAGCTATTCTATAACACTAGACATAGCAATCATTAAATAAAGAAATCTTAATTGAGTTGGCTTTTCTAATATGATAACTGTAATGATTATTGGCATAAATTTGCCAGAAAGTGAAAGATGGAAATGTGGCCCTTGAATGAGCAGCATTAGCATCATCTAGGAGATTGGTGGAAATGCAGAATCTTTCGCCCAACCTTAGGCCTACTGAATCAGAATATGCATTTTAACAAGCTTCCCAGGTGATTTCTGTGCACATAAAAGTTGGGGGAACATTGATTTAAATGACCTTACAAAAGAAGGAGCAACCCACTCTGGTCCTTCCACGGACTTGATTTCTCTATCTGATTGGCCTGCACTGCCACTGTGACCCTCGTCCTTCCTGCTATATATGAATCTGTGTCTTTTCATACTAAATGTGAGCCTATTTAATAGCTTGTGTTAGATAAAAGAAAAATGGATATTAGCCATCTAGAATGGACATATTTCACATTGCCATTGTGAAAATGGCCAAGGGAAGTGATAATGGCCATGCTTATGGAGCACTTATTTTTTTAAATGCATAGCCAACACACACGTGGACACCAGCCTGCAAAATACAGCCATCCTCTCCAGGCAGATGGCCGCTGCCCAGGAACTCTCAGCCAAGTAGAATCCAAGCAGCCTATAGCCACCCAAGAGCCTCTAGCTCAGTCTCTGGCCTTGACCTTCCTCCATCCCCCAACCTTCAGTTTTCCCCCTCCCAGGAGTCACCAGAGGACACTGGGTCTCATTCTGATTGGCCACCATCTGTGTGTGAGTGAGGGGATAGTAAGTTGGATTCCCTGCCAACAGTTGTGGGTATTCTTTGATCCTTGATCCTTAATAAACAGGAGAGAATAAAAAGCAGCCAGTCAGTAGGGTCCAGGAAGAGTTAATCCTGTTGGTGAAGGGGAAGTTTGGATTGGGCACTGGGATGATTCACTCAAACTTGCATTCGCCAGGCTAGAATATGTCCATGGCATATACTTGCATACTTTCAGTGGTGTTCTGGAGCCTCCTTGTACTGACTTGTGAGAATGGATTGCTAAATTTTCAGGATTTTTATAAGCTACTTGATTTTATGCTGGTAGCTTGAATCTGACTGTGCTTGGAATATTTACACCACAGAAATCAATAAATGTTATAAGTCAACCTCCCCTTTCCTTCCTGCTAGAGCTGGTTGTTAATGTTTACCAGCACACCACTGCTTAGCACCAAATGAGAACTATTCTTTTATTCTCCCCTACCACCCACATTCCAAACCCAGCCTCAGAGGGCTGAGGAGGGCAAAGATTTGGGGACATATCTGGCATATTGTGTGTTTGGTACTTCTTGGTTAAAAAATAGATTATAATCCATGTGGTAGGCAGATAATGCCCACACCCCCTCCGAACCCCTCAAGATGTCCACATTCTAATCCCTGGAAGCTAGAAATATGGCAAAAGGAATCAAGTTCACAGGTGGAATTAACTGTGACTTAAATCAACTGACCTTAAAATAGAGAAGAGTAGCCCACAATATCCAGATGAGCTCAATGTAATCACAAGGTCCATCAGATTGAAAGGAGGAGGCAGAAGATGGAGGAAAAGACAGCAAGAGGAAGATGCAGCTGTTAGTGGCTTTGAGGATGGAGGAAGGGCCATTAGCCAAAAAAAATATGAGGCCTGTAGAAGCTGGAAAAGGCAAAGAAATGGACTTTTCCCTGGAGGCTGCAGCAAAAAACGCAGCCCTGCTGACATCTTGATTTTAGTCCAGTGAGACCCATTTGGACTTCTGGCCTCTAGAACTTGTTTTAAGCCACTAAGTTTGCAATAATGTGTTACAGCAGACATAGGAAACTAATAATTCTCATGTGGTTTTATAATGAAATATTAATTTCTCTTCCTAGAAATCTGTAAAGCAGAGACAACGTCTCTAAAATATTAGTGCATTGGAATAAAAGAAAGTTGTTGGGGGAAAAAAAAAGCCATAGAATCTGTTGCATGTACTTTCTTTGCCACTGGCTCTCTCAGCATAAGGACACCAGTTTTTCAGAACTCCTCACCATGCCTTTCACCCAAATTTAGTGTTGTGGAAGTCAACCTCCACCATATCTTTTTTCTCCTAATCACATGGATGAATTAAGTACTAATTTTATTTTTCCAGACTTTCATAATACTCACAGACCTAAAATATGAAAATCTTCCGGGCCGGCCTGTGGCTCACTTGGGAGAGTGCGGTGCTGATAACGCCAAGGCCACGGGTTCGGATCCCATATAGGGATGGCCAGTTTGCTCACTGGCTGAGCGTGGTGCTGACAACACCAAGTCAAGGGTTAAGATCCCCTTACCGGTCATCTTTTAAAAAATATATATATATGAAAATCTTCCAACTCCACGTCAAAGACCTTCCCTACCTCCTAGATTCATATTATTCTGCCTTCGATCTACATATGTTTGAAATAATATTACACAGTGCTATCTCATAGCTTCCACATACTTCCATTTGATTCTCCCAACCTCTTGGGGCATCATAACCTCAGAAAATGCAGGAAACCAGCTAAGAGATCTGAATGGTATCCAGTGCCTTTCCTTGCTCTCTCAACTAAACCATGGCTGCCCAGAGTCATTTGGAGCAATGGAAGTTATGGTGCATTATGCAGACACTGAGAAGCATCATTAGTTTTTAATGTATAAAGTGAAGTAGAAACTATCCAGTAGAGAATAAGTTATGCATATTAGATAGAGATGCATACATACCCATATTTTTAAGAAATTACACTCATTGCTTTCTTGTTTCTGGGAAGAAAGTAGTAGCAAGGACTAGCAGTTTTAAAAACAATCTTAGCAGTAAAACTCAACATTGAGGCAATTCTTCCAATATTGTTTATATAAACTGGGGAACATTTTTATTTCTGAATACTTTCAAGGAACACCAGTGTTTCCAAGAAATATGGTTTCTACATCATGCACTTTTTTGTGAATGAATTGATGGGGGCACTAAACCTTTGGTTGTTGAAATGCAATAGTATCTCTTTAATCCTGTAATGTTGGAATGTTAATATCTCTGAATTGCAGATATGATACTAAGAATGTAGGCTGTTACCTCCTGCTTTGCTTTCCTTGTTTGTAAAATGAGTATAATATTAATATAATGATGGGACTGCTAGGACTAAAAGATACAACATATGCAAAGTCCTTAGTACAATGCCTAGCACTCAATAAAGGTGCCCTAACCTAATCATGAATGTAGAAATGCTTTCACACTATCTCATTTGACTGTATTAGTATCAACCTCTTGTGAGGAAGGCATAGAGAAGATTCTTATTTTACACATGAAATGGATAGATTTAATTATTTCATTTCTACTATCCCCATCATTATCTAAAGTATAACCTCTCCTTAAGCAAAAGTTACATTCTTATGATAAAATCTAAATACAATTATTTCCAAAGTTTCCCCCAACAGACAGCTTGCCCCTAGCAAACATTTTTTTCACATCTTTCCCTTCTGCAATTCTTAAAATCTCTTAACAGGATTGGTATGACAACCACCTGTTAGCTCTAAAATCATTAAAGTATACAATCCCATACCTAATCAGTGATTAGAGTTGATTAGATGGGCGGTAGCCTGCTGGCTGTAGGACATCGCCTCCTACCAGAGGGCTTTTGCCCCATATATGCATTTACCTAAAAACCCTATTCTAAAATTAAATGAGAATCAAGATTTCTAACCCTCCACACATCTCAGGAGGAACAAGAAGGTGCCTTTCCTTGTTGCTGGGATGGTTTCTTCCACCCATGTGCACCATCTCTTCTTCCCTCCCCTTTCTCAGGGACCTTGCTGCTCCATCAGTTAGGCCCCCTTTTCTCCTGTCACTTTGTTTTTATTTTTGTTTTTCTCTCTCAGGATATAGTCACACTCAAGTCTCTCATTTTTTCCTTTTTTCTTTTTCTTTGAGGGGGGGGGTTGGCAGGTACAAGGAAGGTCTCTTATCTTAAAGACGAATTTTCTCTATTGTTTGCTTTCAACTCCTCTGTCCCAGGCATCATGGTTCAGCTTCTTGAAAGCCTTCTCTGCCTCATTTGGTTTCCAATTGTTAGTCTGTGGACTGACTGTTTAGTAGGCACCTGAACCAAAGAATCTCTGTTTTAAGAAATGTTCCCCAGATGATGCTGAGCTTGGCTGGCTTACGGATTCACTTTCCCTGGTTCCTGTCCTTGTTCATTGGTGAGCTGAGTTTGGCTTCTGTTCCTGGTACTTCTCTGGTACTGATCTAAGATCACCAATGGTGTTCTTAATTGAAAACTCCAATGGAGGCTCTGCAATTCCTAGCTTATTTAAGCTGTTTGTAGTATTAACTATTAAGGACTCTGTCCTTCAAATTCCACCCCTCTGGATTTTCTCTGGATCCTTTTCCTCCATTTGTTTTTCCACTATTGATGCTCCACCAAGCACAAAGTCCCATCTGTTGGTCTCATCTGATATCCCTGAGCCTGTGCCCCCATCCTTAAGTGAACCCCCACCCCCCCCACCATTTAAGGATTTAGTTATTGCTTGCGATGATGATTTCTGAAACTCCTATCTTTAGGTCAGAACATATTTCTGAATCCCAGAACCATATATTTTACTGCATGCCTGATATTTCCCCCTAGATATTCCACAAGTATACCTTAAATACAATAGGTTCAAAACTGCATTCATTTATTCATTCTGATGCTCTTATGTGATAGTCATCTTACACTCTTGCCCCCAAGGGATGCAGGGAACACATAATAATTGAGCACTTTGGGTCTCATGAGTCAGGATTTTTATCTAAATTGGAATTGTGCATACCTGGTTTTACAGTTTCTATTAGTTTGCTTCCTAGAATTCTGTGTTTCATTAATAATCCAGTTGCTTGCATTATAATTGATTCATTTTGACGCTACTAAATTTCCTTTAGTTTTTTCTGAAACTGAAATCATTTTGCCTTTCAAAATGGGACCAGTAAATAGGTCTGTGTAAATGAAGACTTTCATGGAAATGAACAATGTGAACAGTTTTTTCTCTCCTCTTTGAAAGATGCGGACAAAGCTATGTCAGGGTTTGAAAATGATGATTTCCATTATTCCTTATTCACAGGTCTTCCTCTGGGCAAATCCAATTTTTTATTAAAGCAAACCCATCTGCTTGTCATCTCCCTTGGATTCATTTAAAATTTCATGTTTCTCCTGTGTCGAATCCCTATTAAATTTGTTGTTTAAGAACTTTGCTTGTTTTTCATAGACAAGTTTTAAAAAATGACAGTTGTGTCATGGTGAGCAAAAAGCAAGTGTTCCTGGGTTATTTAAATTGGATTAAAAGATGCCAGAGCCATGGTAACAGTAATATCAGATACGAAGCCCTTTGTCTCTAGACTCTCCAAAAAGCTAATTAAAAAAAAGAACTCTTTTCTATTCAAGTGGATGGCTTTTTTATGACATGTGCCTTTTAGTCCCTCAACAGCTTTAAGTATCTGATTCTAAGTCAGAAGGGAGTTGGGTCGGCTTATTGAAACCTTTCCCTGAATGCTTTAGTAGAATATGGGTTGTATAGATAAATTTTGTATGAACTATTTAACCATTTATAATCATTTTAATTTAACATACTTGGTATGGATATTTCATGTTTTCATTAAAACATTTTGAGGGGCCGGCCCGGTGGCGCACTGGATAGTGCGCTGCTTGGGAAGCGCGGTGGCGCTCCCGTCCGAGGGTTCGGATCCCACATACAGACCGGTTCCCGCTCACTGGCTGAACGAGGCACGGGAGCAACACTGAGGCTTGC
>NW_007733178.1:0-14919 GCF_000696425.1 Galeopterus variegatus | reverse complement strand
AAAAAAAAAAAAAAAAAAAAAAAAAAAAAAAAAAAAAAAAAAAAAAACATTTTGAAAACACTGATTAGAAAATGTTGCTATCATTTGATCTAAAGAATAAAAATGTAAAATACTGATTCTGTGATTATACCAATGAAATTGGGAGAGGGAAGCTGTGGAAAGAACTGGGGTTCCTGGCTTCAGTGTGGTGCCCCTGGGTTCTAAGAGGGAATACCATTTTGGAACCTCTGGCAGAGTAGCACATTAGACTATTGAGGACACTTGAACCTGAGGATTTGGGACTTTGGGTAACTTTAACATTGTAATTCTGCTTAAAGTTTCCTTAATAGATTACATTTTGATATTTGCAATTTCAGAGCAATAAACTAGAGGAGAAAAAGAGACTTCAAGAAAACCTCAGAAGAGAAGCATTTAGAGAGCATCAGCAATAGTAAGTTTATGTTTTCAGAACTTTGTACCTTTATAGGCATATGGTTCATTCAGCTTTTAAATTCTAGGTGATGGTAACTTTTCAAAACATCTGGTATTGGATTCTTGGCTACTATATTAATTATGTAATTGAGCTCTGTCATTATGCAAGCTAGGATCTAAGGTTGGAGACATCTGTACTCACTGAAGTGAGTGAGTATTCTTTAGTGATACTACTAAATTTGAGGAATTCCCCATTACAAACAACTTGGAGAGCTCAATTCTTTGGTGATCCAGGGTACTTCTGGTTATGTTGACTTCCAAGATAGCAATACAAAAAGGAGGGTGTTTGAAAAGAAGTACCTGAGCAGAATCTAAATTAACTAGGGATTTATCTAATGGGCTGAGGACTATTATACACTTGTATTTTTTCTGGACAAGAATTGAGAGATCATTTAGCAGTTATTGGCAACATTCCCAATTGGTGGTCATAGGCCAATGTAATTTTTCCAGTATGATTTGTGAGTAACAGCAGCTGCTATGTGTAGGGCAACTACTATGTGCTTTATAATGCAGGTAACCTATTGTTATATAGGCTTTAAAGATAAGCTCATGTCCTAATTATAAAGCAACTACTATGTGCTTTATAATGCAGGTAACCTATTGTTATATAGGCTTTAAAGATAAGCTCATGTCCTAATTATAAAGCAACTACTATGTGCTTTATAATGCAGGTAACCTATTGTTATATAGGCTTTAAAGATAAGCTCATGTCCTAATTCTTGGTAGTTAGGCTACCTGCACACTGATTAAAAGGGGACAAAACCAAGAATCATACTTCTGGCCTTAGTTAATTCTAAATATGGTAGAATTAGAACTGAGCAGATCTGGGTTCAAAGTCCCAACTCCATTCCCTAGCTACAACCTCATACAAACTAATAAACCTCTTTGAACTTAATTTTTTAAAATTAAGGATGTTAATATCTATTCCATAAGCCATTTGTAAGGATTAAAGACAATATCTTATGTAAATACCATAAAAGTGCCAGACTCTTATAGATACTTGAAATGATACTTATGGAGGATGTTTTTTGGTGGCTGGTGTGTATAGGGATCCAAACCCATGACCTTGACGTTATAAGGCTGTGCTTTAACCAGCTAAGCTAACCAGACAGCCCTGGAGGTGCTTGTTGAATGGGATCATACAACTTGCATTTTGCAGAGACTGCAGATTTCCGGTTACACCACAGCTAGTAATTGGCCTCCCACTTTCATATGGAATGTTCACTGACTGCCTCCTTTTCTATCTCCCCATTGCTGTCCATCATTTGCAGAACTTAAGATCACTTAGCTGCTGGGGTGAGCGTATGAGACACCCTAGAGCATGTTCTCCCTCTAAGCACAGCGTCCTCTGGGTTCTCATACCACTGAAATTATCCTGCCTCTACCATAAGAAGTTCCTTCTTGATTTAAGACTCAGAGGCAGGGATGGAGAGAAGTTTCTCAACCCTCTACGTGGCTCCTAAGCATGTTAGGTAATTGGCCTCTGCTACCCAGGTCATAAAACAAGTGGGAGATAGAATGGGGTAGGATGGAAGTGTTGATGGATGGTGTTACTCTCCTTAGCTACGCTCAGTGTCATCTGTGTCCGTAGCCTGTCTTTCCTCAGTCTTCCAAGGCAGGCATGGGGGAGAGGAAACCAGTGGGAATCGAAACACCAGGAGAAATGGATTATCTTGAAGAAACATTGGCAAGAGGGAGGCAACAGATTAAGGATGTTAATGTATTAATGCCTCTCCCTCCATGAGTAGAGAATGGATGAGAAATTATTTCTAGGCTCAGCCTGAGGAGTTGAGAGAGATAAAGGGTTGGGTTGGGGCATTAGTAGCCTGGAGTCACAAATAAGAACAAAGATAATTATCCTGTGGCATGCTAGTTTTATACCAGAAAAGGGAAGACCTCCCTGCCCGCGAGAGGTCTTAGGTACAGGACTGGGAAATTGTTCAAGTTCATTCTCTGGAGAGTTTTAAACATGGCAAGGTGAAGGATGAGAGATTCTTGGAGTTTTAAAAGACGTTGTAGGTTGTATTGCCCAACCTCCTTTTTTTCATAGTCCTCCAGCTTCTTGAGTTTGTGTTTTACTAAATAGTAAAGATCAATCACTTTTTTTTTTCTGTAAAGGAAAAAAAAAAAGTTTTACTCTCAGCCACCTGGCACATGATCAGTGGAGCTGAATTCAATTACATGCACATTTCACTCTTGCTTTTTCTCTTGCTTATCTTGAAAGTCCCAGTTGCCAAGAAAAAGAGAAGTTGGCTAAAAAGAAGTATCTCAAACTGATTTTTAAAGTCTATTGAGAAACACAAAAAGAGGTATATTTGTGAGTTTTTTTAAAAGAGTATTATACTTCAAATTACTTTTGAAATTAAAAGACCATTAGCTCATGAAATGAATGACCATTATGTAGGTAGAAATATGAAAGGGACTTCTTTAAAATGATCAATCTCTATATAGCAAGTCTTTATCACACCTTCTTAGAATCAGTTTATGGTGGAAAAATGTCTAGGAACGCTGTTAGAATTTTAACAGCACAAAGATTTCACCAGACCAAGTAGACTGCCTATCCCCAAACCCCAAATTAGATTCTCCTGAAGCTGTCAAATGAAGGAACACAAAATAGAAATACAAATAAGAAATTCTTTCAAACTAGTCAATACCTTGCTAGTTTCAGCGTGCTGTGATATGTGGTTCAAAGAGCAGACCAGGAACGATTTTTTTTTTTCTTTTTCCCTGTAGAGAAGGGCACCCACAGACTTGAGCAGACTGTAAATCCACATTGCTGGAGAAAAAGCTCATGATACCCACCTGGGGCACCACCATGAGAATCTTAATGTGCTCTTTCTTAACACCTTGTTTTGACTTTGTTCATTTACTTCTGATTATTTTCAGTGTTGTCAATTATTTAACTAACAGGCAGAAAACTAGGCTTTTATTGACATCCAAAGGGACTCTCCTGAGTGTAATAATGAAGGCAGTTTATTGAATGCCTGTGAGGTTGCTTTCTAATTGTATGCATTAATCTGCCCGTGCAAGCTGGCTGAAAATACACAAGCAGATTGCACATGCAGATGGAGCACACAGGACGGTCTTTATGAAAAGACCTCTGGAATGTACTTCTGCAGTACTGTCTTTTCCTTAAAAATTGAGCAACTGTGACTATTTCAATTGGTGGCTGAAAGCAGACCAGATTAATGGTGCATTAAGTCTGCTACTCTGGCTGGGGATGAGCTCCAATTTCACAATTTAGAATTAGTTCTAGGATTTTCAAGCCTGAAAGCAGAGGGTAGAAATGAGCATTTAACCTTGGTGTAGTTTTTGCTCTTATTTTTTAGTCTCTGTATTTATTTACTACTTGTAAAAATTCAAATGTGATACTTTTCACGATGGCCTTTTCTATCAGTCCATATTACTGGTAGATGGAAGATCTAAAATAACAGTTAAATATTTTTAAACACATCATAGAGAGGATGTTGTTAATTAGTTTATTTAAAGCATTGGGTAAAGTAAATTTTAGCATTTTAATTTTAAATGGTAATTGATTTGGGGGATATAGTCATCTTTCTAATTGTGGTTTTTTTTGTTTGTTTTTTGATGAATGTTGAAATATGTTTGAATTTTTACCTATTTAACCAGTGAGGGGTTTAGGATAGGATGTGAGTGTTGCAGTATAGATACATATTGTGTGCAGGTGTTAGGAAAAACAGTATTCTTTTAAGGGTTTTCTGGAGATATAAGAATATAACCATATTTTAAACATTTAAAAGTTTAATTTATATCTAAACCATTTAATGTAATAGATTATACATTTATATAGTTAATAAGTACAAAGTGCTTGGTTCTTTTAATCAAATAAAGTAATAAGAAACTGCTACATAATTGAGAATCTGTGGAGTGTCAGGCACTGTATTAGGCATATTACATAGACTTTTCATTTAATTTTAATTAATTTTTTGTGTGTGTGTGGCTGGCCCATATGGGGAATCTGAATCCTTGACATTGGTGTTATCAACACTGTACCCTAACCAACTGAGCTAACTGGCCAGCCCTTTTTCTTTTCTTTTCTTTTTTTTTTTTTTTTTTTTTGGCAGCTGGCCAGTACAGGGATTAAATCCTGGACCCTGGTGTTATCAGCACTGTGCTCTAACCAACTAGACTAATGACTCATCTAATTTTTAGATCAACCCTATTAAGAGTTATCATCCCCATTTTACAGGTGGAGGCTTGGGTAGTTAAAATTTACCAGTGTCACAAAGATAGTAAGTGATGTGGCCAAATCTAGGTCTTGAGCTTTTGGGTGTTAAGGAAAATGGATGATTTAGGGGCATGGTATGTTTTGCAAGTCAGAAATGTCTGAGTAGGGTGGAGTGATGAACACTGTAGCAACACAGGGTACCTGTGGAGAGGAGTGTTGGAGAGAGTGGGTCAGCTCAGACAGAGTGACTTGTGCATGGTTGACTTCTATTGCTTCCTACAAAGATCTCAATTTTGCCTAGAGCTGGCAAAAAACAAGCTGAGAAAATATGTCTGCTTTCTCTTCAATCCCCATCATATATGGATAGACTCTTCCCAGGCCCAACACTGGGTTAGTACCATAATTAAACTTACTGTAGGGTAGATAGGCTTTTGTAACCTTTCCCGGCTTTACTCTACTCTGGGTACATGTTCCAACGTTGTTTCTAGGGGAGAAGGGGCTTGATTCTTAAAACCTCAGCTGGAAAAAGTCCTGGGACCAAGCCCACTTCAAAACAAGACATTCCTATAGCTGAACTGCAAAGCACCATCTCGAGCTTGGCCCGTCGATTGTAATGTTGGGAAGAATTCTGCATTTCTGCCATCGGAACCCCATTTGAATGATAGCATGATTAGTTCCTAGGAGACACATCTTCATGTATTTTAGTTTCCTAGAGCTGAGAATCCAGGCCGGTCTGCTGAATATGCACACTTAGGCCCCAAGTTTGCCATCCAATATGCTTACAAAACTTCTAATGCCCTTCGCTGGAGCTTCTGAAAGACACTTAAGGGCTGAATTGATCCCTTGTCCATATGGTAGACTTAAATCCAACCTTGAATTTTATAATCCAGGTAAGGTGAATAGAAAGTCATCCAATTTATAACTCTCTATCCTATGCTAATGAAGTGAACTTACAGATACAAAAATTCCATATCTATTTTGCTCAAAATAAGACTGAATAGCTTGTGAGAAATCTGGTCTGAGGGAATCCCTACCTATTGAATGTTAAATTAATGATGGTTAAGACTATATCAAAATTCCAGCCAACTATCAATTCTCTCTGCAGATATCCTGGTGTATGTTAATTCATTTTCATTCCCACTGCCACCCCTCTCACACTGGTAATTATCACAGGTCACTTGAATTATGGCCTGTGTCTTTTGTGTTTCCTGGTCACCCTTGGGCTACTGCAATGGCTTCATTACTATTTTTGCTGTCAGTCTCTTCTCTCAATTGTCTTACATATTTTGTCAGGTTGACCTGCTGTGTTTTCTAAAATATAGCTTGGTCATGTCATTCCCCTATTCCAAAAGATTTTATTATTTCTTATTCCTTTTGCCTATTTAAAATGAATTCAAAACTCCTTCGCCACACCATGGGGAACCATTGTGTGCCTTAGTAAGATGCCAGAAGGGACTCCGAGAACTTGGGCCTGTGTCAGGTGATTTGGGATAGGGCTTAAGGAAGCAGGAGTTGTCTCTGGATTGGACATCATCAGGAAGCAGGTGTAGTTAGTTATATGATTAGGTTCGTTAATCAATCTTATCTAGAAGGAAGACCAGAGTGAAACTCATGCTGTAATTAATAAGAAAATAGTCACTCATATTACCTAGAATTTTGTGGTGTTTGGTCACTTTTGTGGTTTGTACAAGGTTTGTGTGTTTTTCTGTGTTCAGACATGTTACAAAGTGGTCTTATTTTTGTCATGATCCATCACTGTCACAGAGTGACCTCTTCTGATGTTGATACTATGTGAAATTGTTTGCTTTCAACAGGAGAACACCAAGGCCTAGCTGTGAGTGCCAGCCCAGCTTTTCTCTTTTTCAGGATGTAATTAATAAGTGGTAAAAGATAAAAGTTGACTACCATCTTATTTATCAAATAGTTTTACTTAATCATCTCATCACTGGAACCTGGTACTATCCATGTTTCCCTCTTGGGAGGACAGGGGATCCAGGATTAGACTTCTTGGTTTCAAACTTTAACCTCTCTTATCACAGGTTGGAGAATGTCAACCTCTTGGAGCCTTTGTTTCCTCGTGTGTAGCATGGGATGGGGTAATAATCTTCCACTAACTCATAAGATTCATGGATACAATCCATGTAAGTGATCTAGCATAGTGATTGGAGGGAGCCATTGAACACGGTGTGAAGTAATTCCAACAAGGACAGCAGAGAAAGGACAGAGGGAGCTGCTGACCCTGGCCTTTGCCTCCAGGGTGCCTGAGAACCTCTTTAATGCATGAGAGTCACTAAGACGACCCTGGGGCCTGGAAGGTGCTCCAGATAAACATACTATACCTGGGGGAATAGGTACCCCCCATCCTGAGACAAGCTTCCTGCACAGCCAACTTTATCACTTCTATGTGAGTTCTTAGAGCCTTATTGAAAAAAAAAAAAAAACTACCAGAAAACAAACCCTAGGCAAGCAATAATGAATACAAAAAAGAGGAAGACATAAGATACCAGAATAATTGTGAATAAAGAAGACAGTGATATGTATAGTCAAATATGTGGTTGGTTTTTCTTCTTTTTCTTTTTCTAATAAGAATCAACAGGATCAAATTAAAATCATGGAAGATTCTAGCACTAGAAGAGGCAAAAGGAAGAGAGAGGGGTCTTCAAAAAGTTCATGGAAAGATTTATGTTATCTTTTAATTCCATTTCCCACAAATTTTTTGAGGTACCCTTGTATATTGCACAGAACATCAATAGGACACATTGACGCTGGGGATTAGGAAGCAGAAAGAATCAGGGATGACTCCTGACTTTCTGACTTGATGTGTCTGATGTACAGTGGTGCCGTGTGCTGAGATGGGGACTATTTGTAGAGGACCAAGGTTTGGGAAGAAGAATACCAAAAGTTTAATTTTCAACATGCTAAGTTTGAGATGCCTAGGAGATATCAAATGAGCAGTTGTACATATGAATTTGGTCTCAGAAGGTATGTGGAAGATACAAATTTAGAAATTATTAGGATGTAAATATAAAGCCAGAGAAATGAATAAAATCACTGAAGAAGAAATTGTGAATTTGAGAGGCCAGGCCCAAGTGCACAAGGGCTCTATCATTTAGAGTTTAGGTAGATATGAAAGAACATCTGAGAAGCAGGGAAAATCAAGTGGGAGGTGTCATGGAAATCAAGACAGACACGTGTCCAAAAGGAGAGATTCGTTGATTCTCCATTGCTGCTGAAAGGTCAGATGAGAGGAGGACGAGTGGATATGGCCATGAGGAAGTCATTTGTGATCTTGACAGAAAAAATTAGGTTATGACGGTGGGGATGGAGCCTGATTGGATTGGACTGAGGATTAAGTGCAGATATGGAGATAGAGATGACATTTATCTACAAACAACCCTTGAGCAATTTGAGGACAGCAATGAAATGACGCAGTAGCTGAATGAGGCTGTGGGATTAAGGGAGGGTTTTCTTAAATTGGTCATGTTTGTATATGATAGAAATAATCCAGCAGAAATAAAAATTTCTGCTCAGGAAATAGCCAAGAACTTTACTTCTTCGGTCATCCCCTTTCTGTCCAATCAGAGCTTGCCAACTCCCCAAAATTTTGCTAGTGCCAATGAGTTTTCTTTCAAAACAATACATAGCATTTCTCTTTCAAGTAAAACTCCCAAACCCTTCTTTGCTCTTTGGACATACCAAAGACTGCTTGGTCTGTGTGTATGCCCTGAATAGCAATTCTGTGATTCCCAAATAAAACACTTTGTTTATAGAGATTCAAGTTTATATTTTAATTGGCTTTGACAGGGCAGATGGTGAGAAAGGGAAGCAATGGTTTGGAAACTCCAAAGAGACTGGAAAGTTGTGGTAAGAGTGTTTTAAAGAACATAAAATGCTAGAAAGTTGTGTCCAAGAGTGGGATTTGTCATTTGATAGTTTGGAGAGAGAACATTTATCAATGACAACAATGCCTAAGGTCTGACCCTAGGAGTGTGGCTGAGGAAGAGTGGGAAAGAGCTACTGGAGATGTGGAAGTCAAGAAACAACATGGGGGTGGTGGGTATATAGGACATCTATGTTGATGGCTGAAGTCTTAAATGACAGATGATTGACTAGAAGATTGAAGGATGACAATGGCAAAGAAGGTGGCATATTCCGATGTCATGAGCACTATAGGAGCAGACATTTTTGCAAGTTATGGGGAAGAAGTATGGTCTTCAAGTAGCACATGGAGCAAAGAGGATGCCTGCTCCACCTCAGAAACTGAGGGGTGTGCACATGAGAGAGAAAACAGCTCCAGTTAGGGAGCTCAGAGGGATGCACTGTTCTCAAGAGATAGGTTTCAGGTAACAAAGAAAAGTGAGACAGACGTTTTTGTTCTTGTTTTTGTTTTTCTTTTTCTTTTGAAATGATTTTCAATTTAGAGAAAAGATACTAAAATAATTTCCATTAAAACCTTTACCTAGCTAATGTTAATATCTTATATAATTATAGTACAATTATCAAAACCAGGAAATTAACATTGGTACAATACTATTAACTAAACTATAGATATTATTTAAGTTTTACCAATTTCTTTCCAATGCCCTTTCCTATTTCAGGATCCAATTCAGGATCCTGCAGAAATATCTAATCATCATCATTCCTTAGTTTTCTCCAATCTGTGGCAGTATCCCCATTTTTTCCTTATCTTTCATGACCTTAATACTTTTAGTGGGTATTGACTAGTTACTTTGTAGAATGGCCCCCAATTTAGGTTTGTCTGATATTTTCTCATGATTAGATTAAGATTAGAATTTTCAACAAGAATACAGAGGGTACACGATGTCGATATTCTTATCACCGGTGATGGTAGTTAACATTGATCATTTGATTAAGGTGGTCTTCACTATCAAGTGATCATTTTTGCCTTTGCAATTGATACATATTTGGGGAGAGTTACTTTAAGGCTATGCTAATATCCTGTTATCCTCAAACTTTTGCCTGCTGATTTCGGCATCTGTAGGTGGATCTTGCCAGCAACAATTTTTTACCTTGGTATTTGCCTAATAGTTATTTTGTGTTTGAAGGAGACTTTCTGACATAGGGTTCACAGGGTTGTCGGCTCATGGTTAAAAATCAAAAGTTTGTCACCATTGTGGAAGGGTTTGGGAGTCTAGATGGAGGTGTGGGGGATTAGGTGGCAGATATATGGGGCAGTGTGGGATTGAGAGATTAGTGCCATAGATGATGAGTAAGGCTGGGATGCCTAGAGGTGATTGAGATAAATAGGAATGTGCAAGGCAGGATGGGATTAGTATTTAGAGGAGTTAGGCTGTGGTTCTGAATTGCCACTTTCATACGGTTAATTTTTGGTGAGAATATAAATTTGTATAGGGCAGCTTGGCACTATTGAGCACAGTTTAAGTGTGCATGTCTAATTATAGTAACCTATATTAGAAAATAATTCTATTTCTCGGTATATATCCCAGAAAATTATTTATGTATGTGCACTATATATATATATATATATATATATATATATATATACCAGGATGTTCACTGGAAACAACATAAACATCCATCAGTAAAGATGTTAAATGTATTACATTATATTCATATTATAGAATGCTATTCAGTTGCCAAAAAGACTAAGATAGGCATGTATTAATATGGAAAAGTCTCAAGGATGTTATTAAATGAAAATAATTTTCAGAACAAAATATTACAGTATCTTACTTAAGGGGAAAAAACTCTAAGGCAGGAAAAGCTATGATTAGAAAAAAAAGAGACACCAAAATTTCTGTGACTTAATCAGAAGTTTATATCTCTGTTGTGGAATGATCTAGAGCTGGTGTTTGAGTCACTTTTGTCCCCTGGCATTAAGAGACTCAGACAAATAGTGGCTCTACCATCCTTAGCAAGTGCCTTCCAAGCTCACCTTAGGTGCCACCATCAGACAGAGGAAGAAAAGAGTATTAACAATCATGAGGTTTCAGTTACTGATGAGTGTCACTTCAGGCCTGGCCCATAGTTTTGTTCACATTTCATTGGCCAGAACTCAGATCTGTGGCCACATCTAACTAACTGCATGGGCACTGGGAAATGCAGCCTCGCTGTATGTGCAGGGAATAGAGGAGCACACCTTAGAGAACAGCTGGTAGTCCCTGCCTTCCCCTAGTCACCCTCCCCAAAGTTAGTTACTACTCACTGGTGTATAATTCTAAATAGATATTCGTCGATCAATAGGAAATAGTCTGGAAGGAAACGTATCTGGCAACTCATGGTGGTGTCTTCTGGGGAAAGGAGTGAGGCTAAGAGGAGTGTGAAGCAAGACCTTCAGTTTTTATCCTTTAAACTTTTCTATTTTCCATTCTTTTTTTTTTTTGGCCACTGGCCAGTAAGGGGATCCAAACCCTAGCCCTTCTGTTCCTATTTTCTGACTCATATTGTATTCATGTATTACTTTTGTAATTAAAAATTAAAGCATTAGTGCTCACTTTGGCAGCAAATATGCTAAAATTGGAATAATACAGAGATTAGCATCATCCCTGAGCAAGAATGACATGCAAATTCATGAAATTCTATATTTAAAAAAAAAAACCAGTTAAATGAGAAAGAATTATTTGAAGTATATGGAATAGTTTCATTACTATTATTAAGTACAGATTTAGTCCCCCCAATGTTATACTTCATGTTTTTATACTTCTCGTTCTTGTGATCTCTTAAGTGGGACTTGTATCTCTATTGCAGTGAATTTTCTTCAAATCTTTTACTTACCTAGGCTCTGTGAGTGCTTATGAGGCTTTCTTTTACACCCAGTTATATGAAACTGACTCAGGAAAAATAATACCTCTTTAGATTGTTCTGTAACCCATATTGCTAAGCACATAGCAGAGACTCAGGAAATATTTGTTGTCTGCATGAATGCATGTGTGAATGTAAAAATGATTACTTACTTACCCAAGCCTCATGGGGGCAAATGTCTGGTGTGTGAAGCAATCACAAAGTATAGATGGTGTGTTTTTAGACAGTGCCTATGCACACAGTTCCTAAGACACACTGAGGTTTTGTGTTAGGGTTCTCCCGAAGAGACAGAACCAGCAGGATATCCACACAGATATATGACAGAGGATTAAAAGGGGAATCGGCTCACTTGATTATGAAGGCTGAGAAGTTCCTCAGTAGGCCATCTGCACACTGGAGATCCGGGGATGCTGGTAGCATGGCTCAGTCCAAGTCCAAAAGCCTCAGAACCAGGAAAGCCGATGGGTATGATTCTCAGTCTGAGGCCACAGACCTGAGGGCTCAAAGGTGCTGCTGGTGTAAGTCCTGGAACCTAAAGGCTGAAGAGCCTCAAGTTTTGATGGCCGCAGACGGAAGAGAAGAGTGTATCCCAGCTCCAGCAGAGAGAGAGAGAGAGGGAGAGGGAGAGAGAGAGAGGGGAGAGGGGGGAAGGGAGAGAGAGAGCTTTGCCTTTTCCTCTTATTTTTCCCCCCTCTGTCTGGGCCCTCAGCAGGTTGGATGGTGCCTGCCCATACTGAGGGTGGATCTTTCCCACATAGTCCATTCTGGCCCACATGCTAATCTCCTCTGGAAACAGCCTCACAGACACACCCCAAAATAATGCTTTACCAGGTTTTTTTTTTAATGAAGCATAATTGACTATACATATTTGGGGGTACAGTATTGACTATCATTGTGTACAATATGTGATGATCAAATCATTATTATTAACATAATCATTATTATAAATTGTAATTATTCTTTGTGCCCCTTACCCAGTTTCTCCTCCTCCCCCTTTCCCACCTCTAGTAATCATAGATCTGTTCTCTCCTGAAAGGTCAACATATTTTGCCAGGTTTCTACATATTTCTTAATCTAGTCAAGTTGATACCTAAAATTAACCATCACAGGTTTTGTTTCCAAATGTGTTGCATGACATGAATTATTCATAAGTCAGAGTTATGTGGACCTAAGATAATTGTGCATATTAAATATCCATCTTGCAGTACTGTAGTAGTTCTTAAGATCACCAGGAGTGCTTTTAAGAAACACAGATTCCCAGATCCCACTCCAGACATGCTGAATGAGAAAGTCAAAGGCTTGAATCCAGTAATTTCTAAGCAACACCACAGATGATTTTTGCGTGGCCAGCCCCACACAGGTATTCCTGCTGGCATTTTGGAAACTATTCTATGAAATCCAGAATGGCATCTGCCAAGTCTTTCCCTTATAAACACCACCAAGCACTATTGTGTGTGCTTTTTCTCTTTTTATGTGAGAAACATTTCAGACATATAGAAGATATGTACCAACTGCTAAGCTTTTACTTACATTTGCTTAATTTTAAAAAACAAATATTTCAGAGGCAGCTAAAGTGTGATCCTTTTACCATCATCCCTTCCTCCATGTTTCCCTAGCAGTAATCCTGTCCTGGTACATAACAGTTGTCAATGGCCTTCAGCCATAAGTCACCAGGAACACACCTGTAGTTGAGTTTATTACTCATTGCAGTGTAGGAATGCATACTATAGGGAACTGTGGGGTATCTCTGTAAGATGGTGTTGGAAATAAGCTGTTACAGAATGTGGGCTTTGGTTGGGTAATTTTGGAAAGGGTCTAGTTTATTACTCATTGCAGTGTAGGAATGCATACTATAGGGAACTGTGGGGTATCTCTGTAAGACGGTGTTGGAAATAAGCTGTTACAGAATGTGGGCTTTGGTTGGGTAATTTTGGAAAGGGTCTAAGGAAGCAGGGGGTGGCTCTGGATTGGGAGCCATCAGAACATGGGGAAATTTTGTGATTGGGCATCTCAAATTTTATCAATAGGGAGGACAGACTAGAGCAAGTGTGAAGCTATGACTGGCAAAGGAGCAACAGACACTTATCTAGTTAGAGGGGGGAATGTTTGGTAATTTGCAGATTGCATGATGACCTTGTATGAAGTAGCTGTTTTGTGCAACTGTTTATGTCTAACAGAAGAACAAGGCTTACCCACAGTGTCGGATGAGTTTGTAACAACATCAGGTCTAGATGTGAGCATTAGATCAAATCCTGGATGTCAGGAGCTGCTCTTCTTTCTCACCATGCAAGTTTTTCTAATTTTATTGCATATTTAGGAATTCACAAAAAGTACAGACTGCTGGGTTTTTGTTTTTGTTTTTTCTTTTAATATATCACTGTTTCATTATTTTGACAAATTGTCTTTTCCCCCCACTGGACGTTGCTTTGAGACTTAACCATGCTGATTCATGATGTAAATCTAATTCATTCCCTCCTTTCCTTCCTCCCTCTCAATCTTCTTTTCCTTCCTCCCTCCATCTTCCCTCTATCTCTGGGACTCATACAAATGGTGTTGGATTATGTATCCTTTTTCAGGTCTCCTTGGGCACCTATGCAAGAGTTTCTCTAGAGTAGAGAAACTCTAGAGAATATTCAATCCTTTTTCAGGTCTCCTTGGGCACCTATGCAAGAGTTTCTCTAGAGTAGAGAAACTCATGGAGAATATTCAATTCTCCATGTATTGCCAAGTTGTTGTCAGAAGCACTAAGACCAATTTGCTCTCCCATCAGCAACTTATAAGAGGACCAGCTCTGCCAGACACATTTCCTAGCATATGGCAAGGTTTTCATACTTACTTTTCCCCAGCTTGACAGGTGTGAAATGGTATCTTGTTTTAATTTTCATGTCCCCAGTTATTAGTGAAATTGTACATTTTTTCACAAGGATATTGCTTATAAGAAGTCGCTAAAAGCATGGCCTCTGGAGGCAGGCTGCCCAGGTCCGAGTCCTGGTTTTGACACTTACTAGCTGTATGACCTTGAGCAAGCTACTTCTAAAGAACCTTTGTGATGAAATTAATATATGGATATGTGCTTACAACAGGGCCTGACACATAATAAGCACTATGTAAGTCCTAAGTTGTTACTGTTGCTCTTTTTGTTATTATTAATTGGGTTTCTTCTTCTGCAAAGTGCATGTTTCTACCTTTTGCCCACTTTTCTATTGAGTTGTTTGTCTTTTTCTAATTTGATCTGTTGGCATTCTTTGTGTATTTTGCACACTAATGCTATTATTTTTTTCTTTGGTTATAGTTTTTTTTCTGTAGGTTGTCTTTTCATCTTATGTATAGTGTTTCACCATTGCTTTTTATATAATAATAAAAATATAGAGAGTTATAAACAGTAAATGAAATAATACACTTTAGTGTTTGGTGTAAATATGAAATTTAGTATGATATTTCTTCTACTGATGTACAAGGGTACATCAAAAAGATCG
>NW_007733177.1:165354-166230 GCF_000696425.1 Galeopterus variegatus | reverse complement strand
GACTATACTACCCAAAGTAATATACAAATTCAATGCAATCCCCATCAAAATTCCTATGAAAAGCACAAGGTTTCTTATTCAGTACTTTCCATACTGGAAATGGCATGTGTGTTTGATTTTAGGATTTACTTAGAGAACCAATTTAATTTTATTTATTAAAAATATGTATTTTAACAAATATTTTGTCAATTAGATTTGAAATGTAAATTCAGTAGATGGGGGAAAAGAGTGTACAATTTGTAATAGTAGGACAATAATCATTGTATCTCAGATTTTCCCAAAGTTAAACTACTTGTATCTCGAAGACTCCCTGTATTCAGTGGTGTGCTGGTGAATGTTTAGCAACCAGCTCTCTAAATAAAGAAGAGTCCTGACTTTAGTGTTTTCCAATTTCTGTGGTGTATTTACTCCCACTATGGGGAGGAAAGCTACTCACATGACATACTGAATGCAGAGTTGGGAGGAGATGTTCATTATTAGCTCTTGCAAGATAGCACAGCATTCTGTTGCCACTCA
This sequence comes from Galeopterus variegatus, assembly GCF_000696425.1. Classification (NCBI taxonomy): domain Eukaryota; kingdom Metazoa; phylum Chordata; class Mammalia; order Dermoptera; family Cynocephalidae; genus Galeopterus; species Galeopterus variegatus. Next base: position 165,714 of record NW_007733177.1, on the reverse strand, counting down.
AGAAGATTAGGTACTCTTCTTGATTATCCCCAAAATTTAAAAAAAAAATGAAACAAACAAAAAACACCAAATGGAATGGCAACACATTGCTGATATCCATCTAAGATGAGTGGGTTGTAAGAGCTAATAGCACTGAGAGCTTAATAGTCACAGGCCAGTGAACCCTCACAGTCTGCCATGGGTGACATGCAATAGTATCTTCAGTCTACAAATGTGGCACCCGGGACACAGAGATTAAGTAACTTGCCTAAATGCATACAGTTAATAAATGGTGGAGAAGAGATTCAATCCAGTAGATTATTCCAGAGTCTAGGTTCTTAAAAAAGGGTAACTAAAATGACTCCATGCTCTACTGTGAAC
>NW_007733177.1:163767-164895 GCF_000696425.1 Galeopterus variegatus | reverse complement strand
ACTGAATGCAGAGTTGGGAGGAGATGTTCATTATTAGCTCTTGCAAGATAGCACAGCATTCCGTTGCCACTCAAGAAGATTAGGTACTCTTCTTGATTATCCCCAAAATTAAAAAAAAAATGAAACAAACAAAAAACAACAAATGGAATGGCAACACATTGCTGATATCCATCTAAGATGAGTGGGTTGTAAGAGCTAATAGCACTGAGAGCTTAATAGTCACAGGCCAGTGAACCCTCACAGTCTGCCATGGGTGACATGCAATAGTATCTTCAGTCTACAAATGTGGCACCCGGGACACAGAGATTAAGTAACTTGCCTAAATGCATACAGTTAATAAATGGTGGAGAAGAGATTCAATCCAGTAGATGATTCCAGAGTCTAGGTTCTTAAAAAAGGGTAACTAAAATGACTCCATGCTCTACTGTGAACNTGCATTATTGTATAAATAATCCCCAAGAAAAACATTCTAAACAGTCACTAACTAGATATTCTTATATGCCAAGGAGTAGGGATGTTATTTTATAAAATATGAATGGCTATATATAAATATATATATATATATATATATATTTGTCTTTTTCGTGACCGGTAAGGGGATCACAACCCTTGGTGTGGTGTCGCCCACACCGCGCTCAGCCAGTGAGCTCACCAGCCATTCCTATATAGGATCCGAACCCGCGGCGGGAGCATCGCTGCACTCCCAGCGCCGCGCTCTCCGGAGTGCACCACGGGCTTGGCCCTGAATGGCTATATTTTTACCATATGGTAGAAATATGCTGTGTTACACTTATGCTTCCCTTTCTCTTTATCATTCTGTCTTCTGAGTACATCTGTCTTTTTCATATCCTAGTGCCTACATTTGATGTGCCATTGAAATGAATTTGTTTTAGACCAATAGCAGATGCTTTGTCTAGAAGTCTTTTCTAGTTGGACAGTGAGTCCCAGATTAATGATTCAGTTGTCATAGGCAAATAATTTATGCAAAGTGAACTTTAAAAGACAATATAGTTTACTGTCTTCATTAGTAATTTGCAGTATGATAAATAAGGTGAAATTACTTACTAATAATTATATTATTTTCTACTATTCATACTGAATGTCATTTAGTAAACGGGAAGTAAATAT
>NW_007733177.1:155797-162563 GCF_000696425.1 Galeopterus variegatus | reverse complement strand
AATGCTGTTAATTGTTTACCTTCCTGCTAGAATCTACTGTATCATCTCAAAAGTGGAAAGTAAATGACATTCCATTGAGATGTAGGAGGAAAATGTGAAAACATTTCTTGGTATGTTTTTAGGTAAATGATATTAAAGAAACTATAATTTCTTATTTTTATTTCATTTATTTTTATTGATTATATGTATTCAAGGGGCACTGAGCTGTCAGCACCTGAGCCCAAGATATGATGATCAGATCAGTACTATCAGCAGGCCTACCCCCTCAACTTGCAGTTATTCCCCATATCTTCATTCCCCTCCTCCACTACTCACCCCCACCACCGCCCCGAGCCTTAGTTCTTTTCTCTCCCTCTGCAAGTCCAACACAGCACTGTGGTCTTTCTTTCTTTCCTTCTTTCTCTCTAAGCTCCCATTTATGAGTGAGGACATGTGGTATTTTTCCTTTTGTGCCTGGCTTATTTCACTTAACATAATTTTCTCCAAGCTCATCCATATTACTGCAAATGGCAGAATGTCATTCTTTTTATGGCAAAGTAGTATTCTACTATGTATATGCACCACATTTTCCTTATCCAGTCGTCTGTCAATGGACATTTAGGTTGGTTCCCTATCTTGGCTGTTGTGAACAGAGCTGCGATGAACAAGGGAGTGCGGGTATCCCTTCAACGTGATGATACCCAGAAGTGGGATCACTGGATTGTAGATAGATCTATCTGTAGTTTGAGAAACCTCCATACTGTTTTCCATAGTAGCTGTACTAATTTACAGTCCCACCAACAGTGTAGAAGAGTTCCCTCTCTCCACATCCTTGCTAGCATCTGTTATTCTCAGTCTTTTTGATAATAGACAGTCTAACTGGGGTGAGATGATGTCTCAGTGTGGTTTTGATTTGCATTTCCCGATGATTAGTGATATTGAGCATTTTTTCAAGTGCCCATTGTCCATTTGTATGTCTTCCTTTGAAAAATGTCTATTCAGCTCCTTCACCTATTTTTTAAATGGGTTATTTGTTTTTTTTACTGTGTAGTTGTTTGAGTCCCTCTTATATTCTTGATATTAATTCCTTATAATATGAATAGTTTACACATGTTTTCTCACATTCTGTAAGTTGTCATTTCACTTTGTTGATTGTTTCCTTTGCTGTGCAGAAGCTTTTTATTTTGATATAATCACACTTATGTTTTCTTTGTTGCCTGTGCTTATGGAGTCTTACTCATAAAGTCTTTGTCCAGTCTTATTTCCGAAGTGTTTCCCTGTAGGAGTTTTATAGTTTCAGGTCTTATATTTAATTCTTTAATCCATTTTGAGTTGATTTTGATATATGGCTAGATGTGCAGGTCTAGTTTCATTCTTCTGCATGTGGATATCCAATTTTCCCAGCACCATTTGTCAAAGGGGCAGTCTTTTTCCCAATGTGTTCTTGGTGCCTTGTCAAAGATCACTTGGCTGTAAGTATATGGGTTGATTTCTGGCATTCTTCTGCATGTGGATATCCAATTTTCCCAGCACCATTTGTCAAAGGGGCAGTCTTTTTTCCAATGTGTTCTTGGTGCCTTGTCAAAGATCACTTGGCTGTAAGTATATGGGTTGATTTCTGGGTTCGCTATTCTGTTCCATTGTTCCATGTGTCTGTTTTTATGCAAGTAACATGCTGTTTTGGTTACTATAGTTTAGTAGTATAATTTGATGTCAGATAATATAATGCCTCTGGCTGTATTATTTATTTACTTTTTGGTCAGGATTGTTTTGGCTATTTGGTGTCTTTTGTTGTTCCTTATGAATGTTAGGATCGAATTTCCTTTTCTGTGAAGAATGATATTGGTATTTGGATGGGGATTGCATTGAATTTGTAAATCACTTTGGGTAGTATGGTCGTGTTCACAATAATGTTTCTTCCAATCCATGAGCATGGAATGTCTTTCTGCCTTTTTGTGTCCTTAATTTTTTCTGTAGTGATTACTAGTTCTCGTTGTAGACATCTTTCACCTTCTTGGTTAAATTGATTCCTAGGTATTTTATTTTTTGGTGACTATTGTAAACAGGCTTACTTCTTGATTTCTCTTTCTGTTAGTTTGTTATTGGAGAATATAAATACTACTGATCTTTGGACATTGATTTTATATCCTGCAACATTACTGAATTTATTAATCAGCTTGAAGAGATTTTTGATATAGTCTTCAGGCTTTTCTATATATAGGATCATGTCATCTGCAAACAAGGAACAGTTTGACTTGTCTTTTCCGGTCTGGATGCCCTTTATTTCTTTGTCTTGCCCTTTATTTCTTTGTCTTGCCCTTTCTTTCTTCCTTTCTCTGATTGATCTGGCCAGTACTTCCAATACTATGTTAAATAGGAGTGGTGATAGCGATGGAGCTTTCAGAAATTTCATACATCAGGTTTGATCTCTTTCCCAGCGTGCAGTCTTCTTTGACAGAGTGGGCCTTCTACATCTCGGAAAAGGTGACAGGGGTGTCCAGCCTATGCTTGTAAACGTTATCCAGGATTTGCCTCAACCAGAAAGTGGGGGGGGGGTGGTGGCATTATTTGATAAGTTGGCCAAAACAATTCAGCTATGAAGATGGCTTTGAAATGTACATGTATTTCCATTCCACATATTTACTGTTTGTGGCACAGAACTTGGAACAGTTCTTGAACTAATAGATTATTTAGACAGCTTCTTTCATTAAAAGACAAATACAGTCATACCTTGGCGATATTGCAGGTTTGGTTCTAGACCATCGCATTAAAGCGAATGTCACAATAAAGTGAGTCACTTGGATTTTCTGGTTTCCCAGTGCGTTAAAAGTTATGTTTACACTACACTATAATCTGGTAAGTGTGCAATAGCATTGTGTCTGGAAAAACAATGTGCATACCTTAATTTAAAATACTTCATTGCTAAAAACTGCTAACAGTCATATGAGCCTTCAGTGACTTGTGATATCTTTGCTGGTGGAGGGTCTTGCTTTAGTGTTGGTGGCTGCTGACTGATCAGGATTATGATTACTGGAAGTTGGGACAACTGTGGCAGTTTCATAAACTAAGACAACAATGAAGTTCACTTGCATGAAAGGTTTCTCTGTAGCGTGCAATGCTGTTTGATAGCATATTACCCACAGTAGAACTTCTTTCAAAATTGGGGCAATCTTCTCAGATCACTCTGCTGCTTTATCAACTAAGTTTCTGTAATATTGTAAATCATTTGTTGTCATTTCAACAATGTTCACAGCGTCTTCACCAGGAGTAGATTCCATCTGAAGAAAACACTTTCTTTGCTCATCTATAAGAAGCACTACTCATTGCTTAAAGTTTTACCATGATTTTGCAGCAATTCACTCACATCTTCAGGCTCCACTTCTAATTAGAATTCTCTTGATGTTTTCACCACATCTGCAGTTACTTCCTCCACTGGAAACTTGAACCCCTCAAAGTCATCCAGGGATGTGGAATCAGCTTCTTTCAAACTCCTGTTAATGTTGATATTTCGACCTCCTCCCATGAGTTACAAATGTTCTTAATGACATGTAGTATGGTGAATCCTTTCCAGAAGGTTTTCAATTTACTCTGCCCAGCAGATCCATCAGAGGAATCGCTTATCTATGGCAGCTATAGCCTTAACAGAAAGGATTTGTTAATAAGACTTGAAATTCAAAATTATTCCTGGATCCATGGGTTGCAGAATGGATATTGTGTTAGCAGGCATGACAACAACATTAATCTCCTTGTGCATCTCCATCAGAACTCTTGGATGACCAGGTGTTTTGTCAAAGAGCAGTAATATTTTGGAAGGAATATATTTTTCTGATCAGTAGGTGTCTACAGTGGGCTTAAAATATTCAGTAAAATGTGCTGTAAACAGATGTGCAGTTATCTAGACTTTCTTGTACCATTTATAGAACACAGGCAGAATATATTTAGCATAATTCTTAACTGCCCTAGGATTTTCAGAATGGTAGATGAATATTGGCTTCAACCTAAAGTCACCAACTGCATTTAGCCCCAAACAAGAGAGTTGGTTTGTCCTTTGAAACTTTGAATCCTGGAATTGACTTCTCTCTAGTTATGAAAATCCTAGATGGCATCTTCTTCCAATAGAAGGCTCTTTCATCTACATCGAAAATCTGTTGTTTATCTTACCAAGTTGGGGAAAAAAAAGAAAATCTGTTTAGTTTGTCTGTTGTTTAATTTGGACACCTTCATCAATGATCTTATCTAGATCTTCTGGATAACTTGCTGCAGCTTCTACATCAACACTTGCTGCTTTATTTTGCACTTTTAGGTTACAGAGAGAGCTTCTTAAACCTAAAGAAGCAACCTCTGCTAGCTTCAGACTTTTTCTTCTGCAGCTTCCTTTTCTCTCTCAGCTTTCCTAGAATTGAAGAGAGTTAGGGCCTTACCATGGGTTAGACTTTAGCTTAGGGAATGTTGTGGCTGGCTTAATCTTCTACCCATTGCACTCAAACTATCTCCCTATCAGCAATACGGCTGTTTTGCTTTCTTATCATTTTTGTCTTCACTGGGGTAGCACTTTTAATTTCTTTCAGGAACTTTTCCTTTGCATTTATGACTAGTTCACATTTGGGGCAAGAGGCCTACCTTTTGGCCCTCCTTGGCTTTCGATATGCCTTCCTCACTAAGTTTCATCATTTCTAGCTTTTGACTTAAAGTAAGAGACGAGTGACCCTTTTTTTCTTTCCTTTTTTTTTAACAGGCCATGGTGGGGTTATTAATTGACCTAATTTTGATGTGTTGTTGTGTCTCAGGGAATAGAGAGGCGAGAGGAGAGAGAGAGAGAGAGAGAGAGAGAGAACAGCTGGTTGGTTGAGCAGTCAGAACACACACATTTATTGATTAAGTTCACTGTTTTATATGGGCAGGGTTCTTCGTGCCCCAAAACAATTGCATTAGTAACATTAAAGATCTCTGAATCACAGATCACTGCAGCAGATATAATAATTTTGAAAAGGTTGGAAATATTTTGAAAATTACCAAAATGTGACATAGAGATATAAATTGAGTGTATGCTATTGGAAAAGTGACGTCTATAGAGTTACTTGATGCGGGGTTGGTACAAATCTTCAATTTGTAAAAAATACAGTATCTACAAAGTGCAGCAAAGCCCAATAAAATAAGATATGCCTGTATTTCAAATTTGCTAAACATTTTTTATGATAAATGAGAGTCAATATTTTATTATTTTGAAGATGTAATCAAAGAAATAACATTTAATCTGAACCCTCAAGTTTCCAGGGACATTAACACTGAATGAGATGATAATTGCTTTCCCGAAGGAATTCCTGCTATGAAAAAGTACTTTGAAAATGGACGTTTGCAAATATTTTCATTGTCATGTGACTTTTTTTCTGAAATTTATGTCATATATACAAATTGTTACATCTGTACCTGTAAAAAGACTGAGAGCAGAAATTTTTAAAATAGTTTTACTGAGGTTTATTCTTACACAATAGAGTGCAGATGTTTAAAGTATACTACTTGATAAGCATGCACACCCACGGAACCATTACCACAGTCAAGGTAATGAATTTATCCATTGTCTCCAGAAGTTTCTCTGGACCCCTTTGTAATTCCTCCCTCTTCACTCTTCCTCTCTTCAGGTGACCAGTGATCTGCTTCTGTCACTGTAAATTACTTTTCATCATCTTTGATGAAGGGTCTTTCTGTTGCCCATTTTTTGTTTGTAGCTGTTTGTATTCTTACTGCTGAGTTTTGGTAATTCTTTATATATTCTAGATACGAATCATTTAATTGAACTTTTAGATAGGTTGTTTGTAAATATTTGCTGCAAGTCTTTGGCTTGTCTTTTTCTTCTTTTAACTGTTCCTTTCTAAAAGTAAAAATTTTTAATTCTGAGGAAGTCCAATTGATCAATTTTTCCTTTTATTATCTTGCTTTCAGGATTATATTTAAGAAATGCTTGCCTAACCTAAGGTCACAAAGACTTTCTCCTGTGTTTTCTTCTAGAATTTTTATAGTTTTAGCTTGTAGATTTAGGACGATATTCATTTCGAGTAAATATGTGTGTATGGTGCAAGGTGAGAGTCAGAGGTTGTTTATTTATTTATTTAACATTTGGATATTCAGTTGTTCCAGCACAATTTGTTAAATAGAGCATCCTTTCTCTACTGTCCTGTCTTTGCACCCTTGTTGAAAATCAACTGCCCATATATGTGTGTAGGTCTATTTCTACATACTCTCCTTTTGTTTTTTCCAGTTGATCTATTTGTTTCCCTTATGCCAGTACCACACAGCTTTAATTGGATTCAGGTAGTATAATTCTTCCACCTTCATTCTTTATTTTCAGAATTGTGTTGGTCATTCTAGGTCCTTTGTATTTCCATGTGAATTTTAGAATAAGCTTTATTCTAGAAAGAGTCTAGTAGAATTTTGATTAGGTTGATATATTAAAAATTGAGATTGTGGATTTTCTGTTTGTGAGCTTCATGTATATCAAAACTGTCTTATCAGTTGCATGGCATTTAGGATTGTAATTTTCTCTTGTTAACCTGATCCCTTTATCATTTGAAGTAACCTTTTTATCCCTGGTAATAGTCTTTGCTTTGAAATCTACCTTGTCTGATATTAATAAAGCCACTCTTTCTTTTAACTGGTGTTAAATGGTATATCTTTTCCATCCTTTTAGTTTCACTCTGTTTGTGTCTTTTATTTATTTATTTATTTATATTTATTTATTTATTTTAATTTTTATTTTGTCAATATACAATGTAGTAGATTATTATGTCCC
>NW_007733177.1:144040-151386 GCF_000696425.1 Galeopterus variegatus | reverse complement strand
TCTGAGCCGGCCGTCTCCGCCCCCACCCGAGAAAATGGAGGCAGCTCTGTTGCGGGCGCCTTGCCTGGTGTGGTAAGCGGGGGCCAGGCGGGCAGGGACCAGTCAGGCTTCTTCCCCGCAAGTGGGGCTGGGCTGGGGGTGACTCACAGAGCTCGCAGAGTTGGGCCGGTCTGGCGCCTTCCACTCCGTTTCTGTGTCGTCTCTGCTGGCTTACTTGGCCTTTGTTGTCTCGGGCTGCTCGCTCAAACCTGCAGCACGGCTTGGGCGCTCTCAGGAGTCTTCTTTTGTGATGGCCCTAAAACCTCGAACCTGTATTTGCTTGTTTGTCGCTGTAGGTTAGTTGTTCAAAGATTTATTCGTTTTCTGTTGCTCTTGGAAATGCAAATAGTACTCTGGTATCACAGTGCACACTTCTCAGGTTTGCGCTGTCTCCTGGCACGGCCGCTCCAGACCCATCGCCATCTTAAAGTCCTGTTTGTGTCTTTATATTTAAAGTAGGATTCTGGTAAGTGGCAAGTAGTTTGGTTGTGCTTTTTCATTCAACATGAAGATCTTTGCTTTTTTAATCGTGACATTCAGACCATTCACATTTCATGTTTTCACATAAATCTCCCATCCTGCTATTTGTTTTCTCCTTGTTCCATCTGTTATTTATTCCCCTTTCTTCTCTCTCTGTCTTTAAAATGAGATGTTTTTCTTATGATTTAGTTTTACAAAGCAGGTTTTAATTAATAAAAATCTTTTCCATGGAGAGTTTGCACTGAGTTTCATTGGTTTTTGAACCAGTTTTGATAATATATAAAAATACCACTGATGGGTTTGCAGGATCGACTGATTGGCAATAGAAAAAATAGAAATTTATCTGAATTTCAACCAGACATATTAGTGGTTAGGAAACAAAACTATAAGTCTGATGTTTAAAACAGCAAATTCACATACTTTTTGGAATATCTTTCTCAAATAGTGTAACTGAAATTCTAAGTACTGAACTAAATTAAACTGAACCTTAAATTACTACCTCACAGAGTATCAAAGAAAAATTTGACAATCAGTAACATATATCTAATTAATGCTTTCATTTGAAAGTACATGCTACCTTCAGTACTGAACTAAATTAAACTGAACCTTAAATTACTACCTCACAGAGTATCAAAGATAAATTTGACAATCAGTAACATATATCTAATTAATGCTTTCATTTGAAAGTACATGCTACCTTCAACAGAACAAAGAGTCTTGTTCAGTAGTAAAATAAAATATTTAAAAATATGCACATTTTATATTTTGTTTTTAATTTCTATTTTTGTTTACACTTTAAAATATAAATAATAGGTTAGCATAGTGCATGTACGTATTGTTACTAAAGGAGTATACATTCATTAGGAGTGCATCTTCGAAATTCTTTTGCTGATAAAGGGTTTCACAATCAAAATTTTAAAAACCCCCAGACTAGAGGACTTTTAGATCACCAAGAATTAAGCTAAATATTTTTTAAAGTTGACATGAAGAAAATATCTTAACTCTTGATCTATTTAGTCTCATTTATATTATTGTAGACTATGGATATAGTCTTATCTACAGATGGTGAACTGTCCTGTGTTACATTATGTGAAAAAATGCAAAATATTAAGAAAGCTACTAAATGTCACTATAATAACATATGTTTTCACCCTTAATTGCCATAATGGGCAGTCACTGCTCTTGATTAATCTCAGCTACTTACTAATTCACAAGTATAAATATTGACCCATTCCAGTGGTTCCACTATTTAATTTATCTCACATATTAGTTTACAGTTATTTGTAAAACTGCATTTGCAAACAGATACAAATGCACAAGATCTCAATTTCATAGGATGGTGCAATGTACCTATTCATTTTTTGTTAATGTAATTACCGATTTGTATACTCACTATGTGAGGCACAGTCTATGACTGATACACGAACATGTATGTTTGAATTTACTGCTGTAACACCAATAAAACCCCAAATTCAGTCTGTTTATGAACGGAAAAAATATATACATTTAAATCAGGACTAATTGATGGAAAAGAAATGATGAAGTCTTCCCAAGGAAGTTGAGTTTGATGTGCTGGCTAATTGTGTAATTATTTAAGGTTTTATTTTAACAGATTTAGAAGCACCTTAGCTCTTATATTGCTTAAAATTATTAATACTCATTCATTTTCTGGTAATAAAATGAACATGCTTTATTTTTAGCATTTTTATTATTAAAAATTTGGAAATACAGAACATTGTAAAGAAGAGAAATACCGAGTAATCTCATCTATCCAGAGATAATGACTGGTAAAGACATTTGTTACAGAATTAGATAAGACTTTTAAAACAGAGATATAATTTAAAAAAACCCAAAATCTATTTGTTTTTTATATTCAAAGTCACATGTGTTAATATGTTCAGTGTATGTGGAAATATGGATAATAATAAGTCTACACTAGTTTTAATCACAGTTCTAATTCTTTAATAGCAAATTCTGAACTTTAATGACTTCATTTTTCCTTTTTGGATTTGCTTTCCAGATGTATCATAGAATTCGTCACTCAGAGTGCATTTACCGAGTAACTATGGAAAAGCTGTCCTATCACAGCATTTGTACTGCAGAAGAGTGGCAAGGCCTCATGCGTTTCACTCTCCCTGTTCGTCTCTGCAAAGAAATTGAATTGTGAGTGTTTTGCTTTGTCAGTTTTTTCAGGAAGAGATTTTTAATTTGACTGAACTTAAAGTGAAACAGGTTATAGAATTAGTTACAATTGATATACACACATCACCTGTGTAGTTTCTTGTGTCGCTATTTTCCCCTTCTGAAGTGACTCCAAATCATGTGATAGAACTTAGAAATAAAGGCCAGACCTCATTACCTCAAAAAACAAAGTCCAAACTCAGTTTTGAAATGAGTTGACCTAAATGTTAGCATTTCTCATTAGTCTGCTGCATACTTTATATCATATAATATCTAATACTCAAAATGGAATTAATATCAGATATCTAAAGTTTTCATTTTTATGTAAACTTAAATTTCCATATTAAATTCAAGAAGTTAGTAATAATTAGTTCTACTTTTATACTTTGATTTCTAATGCTATGCTAATGTATTTGTTACTAGTGATAGCGTCTGTGATAATTTGTATGCCCATTTTAAGTGCAAGTCAACACTATTTAACCACTTAGGAAATCTCCAGAAGTGACCTAGAGCTGATATCTGCCTTATAATTGGAAATATAGTATATACTTTATTTCAGTTGAACATTAGTTACTGAATTGGCAATGGAAAAATAATAACTTTAGGTGTATACATTTAGGAATATTTTTAATCTCTTTATCCCTATTTAAATAGGAGAAGGAACAATTTCAACTCTAAAAAAGTAATTCTGATAAGGGTTTTTTCTCCCTTGTCCATGAGTTACGTAATATATGTGTAGTACTCACAATGTATTTTTTCTACTTTTTTATTGCTTTGATAACAACTGAAACATCTTTCTTTAACAGATAATGTAATAGAAAATTAATCATTAATTTAAATGGTGGACTAAGTTCCTAAGGGATTATGTGGAATTTCTTCCTGGAAACCTTTCAGTACAAGAGAAATGTGACTGAGAGGCAGAAACAGGGATGGCTGAGCTCCCAGTGTCTTTTTAGTTTCTTGGAAGACAAAAAGTTAGATGATAATTTCTTCCTGGAAACCTTTCAGTACAAGAGAAATGTGACTGAGAGGCAGGAACAGGGATGGCTGAGCTCCCAGTGTCTTTTTAGTTTCTTGGAAGACAAAAAGTTAGATGANAACAGGGATGGCTGAGCTCCCAGTGTCTTTTTAGTTTCTTGGAAGACAAAAAGTTAGATGATTTCTTTACTTAGAATGTTTACCCTAATTGCATTTAGTAATAAACTGCCCTCTTGTGATTTCAGATTCCACTTCGACATTGGTCCTTTCGAAAACATGTGGCCTGGGATTTTTGTCCATATGGTTCATCAGTCCTGTGGGACATCCTGGTATGAATGACTTAAAAACTTCCTTTTTAAAATAATGACTGATGTGACATCCTCCTCCTTGTGCCTATATGCCTCACCACCTTCTTTGTTCATAATTGTTTTAAAATATGGAGTATATAGTTTTTTGCCTAAATATTCAGATTAAAAAGGGCTGAGATTGTTTGATAAATCCACAGCCCTTCCTGTCAAGGTTGCTGGGTTCTGAGGCAATGTGATTGTATCCTGGTCAACAACCAAACATCTAAGAGTCTATCATAAAAATAGAGGTTGAAATTGCTTGCAGTTGTATAACTGAAAGAGCCAGGGGTTAATACTAAACCGAATTACATACTTAAAAAAAGTTATATTTAGAACATTGCATGTAAATTTAGCATCAGCTTTCAACTTATATTACATGCCTATTAGAATAGGTATAAAAGAAATATCTCCTAATTCAAAGTATGGTACTTTGTCAGTAATTTAATTACAGCGCTGTTTCATTGCAGATCTTTCCCCACCATTTTGGCCTGTCTTAGAGGCCTTTAATGACTTACATCTGATCTTTTACAGATTAAGCACACAAATTTAAAATGCAGAGAATAATTATTCTTTTGCTCCTTTTTACTAATTTAGGCATTAAATGCTGCATAGAGCCTCGTAGTTCTCTAGAACTAAATTGTCACTCCTCCTGAATTTTATGTCTCCTCTCTTACTTCTATCAGTGACTTCTTATAAATTGCCATTTTAAAGGATACACACAGGTTAACTAACTCCAGTTACTTCTTAGATATCCATTGAGAGTTTGACCAGTTGGAACTCTTAAAATGTCATATGTTATACTTCAAGAACATTTGAAAATTTTTCATTGGAGAAAAACACAGGTTAAATATTTTTAAAAGTTTTTATGAACTCCCTGTCTTCTTGGTTTTTCAGAGAGCACTGTTTTATATTGATGTGCTTTGTCTTAAGCTGCCTTAAATCTATTTTGAGGGTGGTAGGGCCTTGAATAAGTATAAACATATGATCGTAGTATAAAAATATATAGAAATAAAATATCATAACGATGTATTTAATAAAAATATATATCATATTCTTTTGTGTACTGTTAATATTTGGATATGGTCATTTGGTATTAAATAATTTGAGTGTATCATAATACTTTGGATTCATTTTGTAAGGATAATCACTCATTTAGAAAAATCTCATGATATACATATTTGCAGTTTGAGAATCTGAATATGCTTTTTGGAAAATATTATCTACAAATACTCTTGAGCAGGATGATGCTATGTTGTTGTTTTTTGAGCACTGTGGGGTGTAGGAAATGCTTGTAAACTAAGGAAGATCATTGGGGTTAATGATAGGTGACTGCATGCTGATTCTGGTATTTTGTTCCTGGTGGGACAGTTAATATATCAGAACAGAAACAATAAAAGTCCCCATCTGCTTACTTGTTTCTGGCTGGAGAAATGGGACGGAAGCGACGAGTGAGTTTCCAGTGCTCATGGGCTCATCTAGGAGGAAGCGCACCTCCGAGAGTGGAGCGATTCTCTACTGGTTTCAGTCGTAACAGTTTCTTTTCCACACAGCTTTGAGCTTGAAAAGTTGTGTCGTTTCATTATGTCTGTGAAGAAGAACTATCGGCGGGTTCCTTATCACAACTGGAAGCATGCGGTCACCGTGGCACACTGCATGTATGCCATACTGCAGAACAATCAGATGCTTTTCACAGACCTGGAGGTGGGTGTGCACGTACTTTCCCCCTGTTTCACATGACCTCAGTGGATTTACTATACTCTATGTCAGGAGCACATTTATGACATGATTTGTGACATGTTATTCCAGGACAAATTTTGGTTCAGTAAATAAATAGAAGCTGATTTTTTAGATTCCTGTACCCAAGCATTTAGCATATTCTTCTATATAACAAATGTAAAGAAATTTCAACTTCAACGAAATATCCCCCAAGGAAACACTAATTTTTGTATTCTTTCTTCTCAATTAAAACTTAAATGTTCTGAAAGGATGTAGACAGTGAATTTTTCTCAGTTCCCATGCGCCTTGGATAATGTAGACATATTCTCCTAATTTGAGAACCCAGAACATTAAATACAACTAAGACATAAATTCTTTTTGATCTCTTCAACATAAGGAAACAGAGACTCTGAGATGCTTAACTGGTTTACCTGACTTTACGTACCCAGAGTTGGTGACATACACAAAGCTTTCAAAATCCCAGATTTGGAGACTGCCTTGTCCGTTCACCCATCGTAGTTGAATCCTCTCACTTGAAAGCCGGCGGATGTACGGTAGCCAAGTGCTTAGTGATAGGAAACTCCTTGGCCCAAATGATGCTGGTTCCACATCTGGAAAATCCTGATATTGAAGGATGTCCCTCTGACCACGCTGGTCCCGGTGGTGCCTACTAATACCCTAGATCAAATTCTGCTTTCTCTGCTCCTCTGNAGCTGATTTTTTAGATTCCTGTACCCAAGCATTTAGCATATTCTTCTATATAACAAATGTAGATAAAGAAATTTCAACTTCAACGAAATATCCCCCAAGGAAACACTAATTTTTGTATTCTTTCTTCTCAATTAAAACTTAAATGTTCTGAAAGGATGTAGACAGTGAATTTTTCTCAGTTCCCATGCGCCTTGGATAATGTAGACATATTCTCCTAATTTGAGAACCCAGAACATTAAATACAACTAAGACATAAATTCTTTTTGATCTCTTCGAGCATAAGGAAACAGAGACTCTGAGATGCTTAACTGGTTTACCTGACTTTACGTACCCAGAGTTGGTGACATACACAAAGCTTTCAAAATCCCAGATTTGGAGACTGCCTTGTCCGTTCACCCATCGTAGTTGAATCCTCTCACTTGAAAGCCCAGCCAAGTGCTTAGTGATAGGAAACTCCTTGGCCCAAATGATGCTGGTTCCACATCTGGAAAATCCTGATATTGAAGGATGTCCCTCTGACCGCGCTGGTCCCGGTGGTGCCTACTAATACCCTAGATCAAATTCTGCTTTCTCTGCTCCTCTGTAAAATTGATATCAGACTTCAGAGGACTTCTGCCTGCAGAGAAGGGAGCTGTCATCTCTGTGATAAATAAATTGTGCATCTCTTAAGGCCACATTCAGACTGGGTTCTAGAATAGACTCCTGAAGTCTATTCCTATTCTTTTTTCATTCTTTCAGACCAAATTCACAATCTGAGCAGAAAACTTGGAAGGTACATTCTACGTGGGAAGAAAGTATCATTTTAAAGAAGGAGTCAAAAATTTTCCTGTTCGTTTGTTTTTATTTTTATTTTTTAAAAATAATCTTTGGTTGAAGTGAAGTTTAATCTCATAA
>NW_007733177.1:142455-143317 GCF_000696425.1 Galeopterus variegatus | reverse complement strand
TTTGTTTTTATTTTTATTTTTTAAAAATAATCTTTGGTTGAAGTGAAGTTTAATCTCATAAATATTATTATTTATTACTCCCCCCAGATGATCCACATGAAATCTGTTCTTTTTCGTATGTCTGCTAGATAATTTTCTATTCCTTTGAACCCCATACTTTTGAGATTTCCAGCATTCTCTATTCAATTTCTTTTAATAAAGCAATTTCATTGCCTCTTTTAGCCATAGGATAGCCTATGAGGTTGAGAACTATAGAAATTATGCTTTCAAATAGCATTGAAATTTATATTTTAAAAAATGGAAAATTTCAAGATAAAGAGACGAACTTTGTTGATACATATTGATTATCTTATGTTCCTAATTTACTTCTGGAATTTTATCATTACATTTTATAAGAACCCAGGTATTTCTAGCTAAAAATAATCCTAAAACAACATGTAAATATTTAAAATATATTTTATAAAAAAGATTTAATCTCTAATAGAGCTATGAGAAAATATTAGATCTTGTTAAATGAAAATGTTTACAAAGGCAAAAGTAATTCTTTATAAATTATTTTCAGATGCATGACTCTGGCATACTTCTAACAAAACTATTGAAAGTTATGTCAATTAAAAAAATGGTTAAAATAATAGAAATAACAGCTTTTACCTTATGTGTAAGATTTTAAAACTTTGAAATTTCTTACCAGATACATGATGTTAACACAGCAGCATAAAATACCAGAACAACCCAAAAACAAAATGACACTAAAACCAAAATTAATTCATTTCTCTTAAGAATACCAAACACATGTGATTGGTAACATGACACTTCCTAAGTTTAGGTGTGCCAGTAACTGGTGAGACTTCCCTTCCAATTA
>NW_007733177.1:117897-141594 GCF_000696425.1 Galeopterus variegatus | reverse complement strand
ACTCTTGTCTCTCTCTCCTCCATTATCGTCCTTTCTCCTCTCTTTACTGGATCATTTCCATCTGCATGTAAGCATGCTGTTATTACATCTTAAAATACTCTCTTGATCTGCTTCTCTGCTCAGCCACCTTCCTACTTCTTAGCTCTTCTCTGCAGCAAACCCCATGTGAGAGATGCTCACTGGCTCTCACCAAATCCTGTCCTCCCATTCTTTCTAAGACCAACTCTGATCAGGCTTCTGACCCCAGTGCCCCAGGAAATGCTATAGTCTAGGTCACAGCACCTGCACCTTGTGAGATGCGACAGTCAGTGCTCTGTGTTTCCTCTTTAGTCAGTGTCTTTGCTTAATTCCCGGGACACCCAACACTTTGGTTTTCCTGTAACTGCCCTGGCTGCTCCTTCCTTGTTTTGTTATGGGATGTGTTGTTTTTTTATTTTTTTTATTTTGTGGCTGATTCTTTCTCTTTCCTCAGACTTCTTAGAGTTCAAGTACTTGAGGGCTCAGACCTTGACCCTCCTCTGTCTTCAAACTACAACCTTGGTGAGCTTACCTAATTCTGTGGCTTTTATTGTCACATGTATCCTGACAGTTTTATTTCTCCAGCCAAGGTCTATACCCAGAACTTTAGACTTAAATAGCCAGCTGTCAACTCAAAATCTCCATTTAACAAATCTCCACTTGAGCGTTAGGCATCTCACCTCAATCCAAACCCGGACTCCTGACCTTTCTCCTCAAACCTGCTCCACCAGTTGATGGTAGTCATTACAGTTTCTAAGGCCAAAACCCTTGAAGTCGTACTCAACCCCTCTGCTCCCCTCCTTTCTTTTCACACCCTGACAGTCAGAAAATCCTGTTGGCTCTGCCAGCAAAATGCATTCATCGTATAATCATATCTTATAAGTTTCCAGTGTTTTTATCCTGGTCTAAACTTCGATTACAGGTTGCCTCAATTACTGCAAAAGTCTTCTTACTGGTCTTTCTTACCCTCTTAGAGTCTGTTCTTAATGTGGCTGCCAGAATGATCTTTTAAAAATATAATTTAGAAGATAACTCCTCTGCTAAAACCCTGCATAGTCTCTTCCATCACTTAGCATGTAAGACCTATATAACTGCCACCTCCCTGCCCTCAGCCCCAGTGGCCGCCTTCCTGCTCCCCTGACTCTCAGGGCTGCTCACCTGACAGCATGTGTTCTTACTGCTCCCTGCCTGGGTGCTCCTCTCCCAGTCACCCTCTTGCTTCTCTCCTTCGTCTTGTCCACATCTTTGCTCATATCTGACCTTGTTCATGAGGCCTACCCGGCCTACTTTATTAATACTGGGCCTGCCTCCTTCTGAAACCCCTTTAGCCTGTTTGACCTTTTCTTTTATCTATATAATTTGCCTCTTTATTTTACATGATAAATGATTTACTTCTTATATTAATTGTTTATAATGGCAATAACATTGTTAGAATTTAACATTGAATAGATTTCTGAATGAAGCAGAACCGAAACTGACCTCTCCTTGTGCAGATTTGCTTTACCTGTAATTTTTTAGAACGTTTGCTTTTTATATGTTTAATTTGAGATGTCGTCGACCTTTTCCCACATTTGAGCAGCAGGAAAACTCAAGAATAATTTGACTGTTAAGTTCATAAGCAGAGAGACAGAAAAGGGGTTAAAAAGAAGTTACATCATCTGGAATTTCAGAGACTGCAAAAGGTGTTGACTGTATGATCGGTAGAAGTTAATGTGATGTGGATGTAAGCCGTAAGTCTCCCTACATCCTGTTTTTTATTGTTGCTATAAACATGTCTGCATTATTGTTTTTTAAGCGCAAAGGGCTGCTGATCGCGTGTCTGTGTCATGACCTGGACCACAGGGGCTTCAGTAACAGCTATCTGCAGAAATTTGACCACCCTCTAGCAGCTCTCTATTCCACCTCCACCATGGAGCAGCACCACTTCTCCCAGACGGTGT
This sequence comes from Galeopterus variegatus, assembly GCF_000696425.1. Lineage (NCBI taxonomy): Eukaryota > Metazoa > Chordata > Mammalia > Dermoptera > Cynocephalidae > Galeopterus > Galeopterus variegatus. The sequence continues at coordinate 139,636 of NW_007733177.1, read as the reverse complement.
CCATCCTCCAGGTGAGATGATCGCATGCCGTGTGCGTGCCTGCATCCCCTGCTTTGTCCTGGGATTTTCTCAGAGATAGTAATACTTTATAAGTGAAAGAGGGATATTGCTTACTTTAATAACAACAGTTACATTTTATTGTAGACCCTTATATTTATAGGCATAATTAAATAATTGTGGGTTTTTGGTAAAGAATCCTTTAGGAAAATTTTGAATACATGTATTTTGCAATCACATTTGTTTTTTAGGTGTTACTTCAGTAAGCACATAGTACCCTAAACAAACTTTATTTTACATAGCTTAATTTAATTATGTGGATTGTCATTTTCTTGAACCAGAATGTATTGAATAGTTAATCTTAAAAGTTAGGTGTATTCAAGATTTTAAGTGTGTTAAAGTCCTTTTATTTTTTCTTTTGTCTGTTTTGTTTTTTTATTTTATTGCTTTTAAGACATTCTTGGTAATTGATCTAGATGATTGAAGATCTCGCTTTAATGTAAGATATATATGCCTCTTCTTCTTAAATCTTTTTTCTCAAACTCACCTTAGGGTAGGTATTATATTATAGTAGTTTGGTTCCTATCACAGACAATTCTTAAAAATGTGATCTGTGTTTGGATTAAGAATTGTGGTCCCTGTCTCTTCTTCTCACAGTCAGTACCTCTAACTAGGAAAAGAAATCCTCTGCTGATGTGTCTAAAGGAAGCAATTTGAGTTTTCAGAGTTATGTAGCAAATCAACAGCAGTGATTCTAGCAGTGACTGGTTGTTGTAGACAAGTTGTGATGCAGAGTGGCTTTTGCCACTTGGCACAGTTTTCCTTTCTTATGTAGGCCGGGTCTCCCTCCAAACACCCAGGATTTTCTTTGCCTCCCCATGGCTTCCCAAACACTTCTCCTAGTGCCTCCTCAAGCGGCCTAACTGTCCAAGTGATTGATACTACTGCATGCTCAGACGTTTTTGAAACTCAGCAAAATGTACCTGTCCAGGTCCCACTTAACTCAGGCTTGAGAAGGTAAATGAGCAACTTACTGAAGTGTGGGTGCTTTTGTGACTACCTGCTGAGTAAAAGTGAAAGGTGTTTTAGATATGGAGTTACTTCCGTCATTGTCAAGTCCTGTCCAGTAGGTACTGAACGTTGTGCTTGTACGTGAGCTAGTTCTGTCCCTGCATGCAGTATGGAATCACCATTCCTGATGCTCACTGGGCACCAATCCTTTCTTTTTGAGATGGTATATGTTTGGGTAGATAAATACATACATGCCTACATAGACATTTAAGCAGGATAAAAGATGGGTGTGTGTGTGTGTGTGTGTGTGTGTGTTTACTTTTTCTCAGTAGCTGAATATTATAGAACTTGATGAAAGTTTATATCTATTTTGACCTCATTCATCATTTGAGTCTATTTATTTGTACAAGAAGGATGAATACCAGAATAGACATCAGGATGCCTTCATTTAGAAATAAACGGACTCACTAAATTAGCATCTCATATCCTAAATGTGGGGATTCCAGATAACATGATGTGGTATTCCTAAAATGGTCAGAACATGGTAACAGGAACTCACAGCAGTAAAATAAGTGCAGAGAGGCAACCTGTTGCTATCCAAAAAGTTGATGGGAATAGATTCCAGGTATTAGTGGTGGAATTTCAGTCACTGGTGTGACAATAAGGACAAATTTCTTCTCCTATTTAGAGAAGATGAGGTGCTAAATACATTACTAGAACAAGAAACTGGGAAGAAGAACTGGGCATTGTTGTAGATTTTAATGAAAAGCACCACTAGTTTTAAAACAAATTCATGTACTAGATTGACTAAAAACCTCCTATGTGAGCTATGATAGGAAGAAAAGTATTGGAGCCATAAACATCCCAATCTGCATGCATAGGTGTTGCTTTTCCTCCCACAGATTTGTCACTCCTCTTCCCCTGGGTGATGGCGCCGCAAAGGATTACTCAAAGCCCATTTCTTTTGAGCAGTGAGAAGCCCCAAAAGGGGTTAATCTCCCAGAACCCTCAAGAGAGAAGCATTCCTTCCTTTTGAGAAATTAGCCATGAACTGGGGTTTTTACCCCACATTTGTTCTCCAGATCAGGAAGTTACAGGAAAAGAACATAGGTGGGGTTTTTGCTAATTATAGTTTAACAAGTTTAACAATAGGGCCTGATAACATCAGTAAAACAAGCAAAGTGACACTCCATGATGCAATTTGCAAAAGGTTAAAACATTTAGTTGAATAAGATCACAAATTACTACAAAAACCAAAGTGACAAAGGATTTCAAAGGCAGAGAGCACAAGAACTTATCGTGTACAACTTAAAAGACCTCTAAAAAAGACAAATATAATCCTTTTTGATTAGTAAACCCAGGCAAAAATGTGTGCTGATAAGAACAATTTTATACGTTTAGGTTAGTAAATAGGCCTCCATTTGTCAGAGCAGATTACACAAATCCCAGTTTGATTCTTAGCTGTTTTTTTACCAAATACATATTTATGGTTTTCCAGCTAAAAACTTGGTATATTAAATCTATACCCTTATCAGTTAATGTTAACTAGGGCTTATGCGATATCGGGCATAGGTCTTTTTTTATTAGCCGTCTTGGGTCCTAGGTTTCCATGTGACATTTAGGGCCATATGGAATCCAGAGAGGCCCTGTGGAGCAAAGATAATGTCTGAAAGATATTGTTTCTCTCAGCATGACCAGGAGGCAGAGGTGAGGTAAGGAAGAGGCTTATTGACCTTAAAACATATTTGGGTAAAAGGTTTAAATCAAATTTTGAGGATATATTTATTTTGTCAAAACTTTAGAAAATTTAAGTCACGTGAACTTGAAAAGTATACTTATTCATTTAATGAGTGTGCATTAATTATAAGCCAATTTGGTACCATGTAGACAATACAAACACACATACAGACATGAGCATGTAGACATCACATACAGCTTACATACGTATATATACAGACATATACAACAAAAACAAATAAGGACCTTATAGGGTTTTTTTTAAATGTAATAAAAAACTCACTAGCATAAGAGGACAGTCAGGTTTAAATTGTGTTTCTAAATAATATTAAAGCTTATCGGTGAGGCTTGTAAACCCTGTTTTAGAGAAAGCAAGATAATGAATTTACATTGTAAAGCAAAGTATGCAAGCCATTTCAAGAAGATGCAGAGAAAGTTTTCTTTTTTAAAAAAAATGGCATAGAAATTTACCTGAAGATTTTGTGAAGAAATACATAGATGAGCCTAGAAGAAAATTTAGAAGTCTGTTCAAGATAACCAGCTAGATACCAGAAAATTTGAGACCATCTAGTTAAACAGGTAGACTTTAGTCTAGTTTTTGTTTCCCAAACGATCTACTGAGCTTAAAGGCTGAGCCACCAATGAGAGATGAAACCATTTGACTCTTGAGGCTTTTAAAGAATGACAGCATACCCAAAAGGAGGCATGGTTAGCATGCCATGGCTGTGTTTCTCACAAAGCTTCAGAGCTGAGAAAAGAACCACCACTTTAAAGAGAGAAGAGAAGCATTGTGCAGATAAGAAAGAAAAACATGCTCAAACAATACCAGCACTGCAAAGAAATATTAATTTCTTTTACTTTAGATTATCCAATTTAAAGTTCTCTCAGTCACTGGCAAAGATTAAGTTTTATCCTTTTTTGGTGCTGTGAACATATCTTTGCCTTTTCTTAAGGTCTTGGATAGTTCTCAGAGCAACTTGACATAGATTCCAAGTTGTTAGGTGGGAAGCCTTAATGAGACCCATTGCATAATTAACCAGTGACCAATTTGTTCCCAAATTCTCATGTTAAGGCTCCCTTCCTTGAGGTATCAAGGACATGGTTGTTTAATATCCACTAACAGTTTTACAAGCTGCCATTCAGTTACTTACAGCCTGCTGCTTTAAGGAGACATTGTAGTTGTATGCTCAGTCTCCCCTTTATTTAATGAATTATCCATATTTTAAAAGTAAAAAGAAGGGAAAAATGCCTTTGGGGTTGAAAAGACCTAACTTTGACCTGCCACAGGCATGGACCCCAACTGAGAACAGCCTGTGATCCCCCCTTTACTGGGGTGATTCTCTCTTACCGGGAACTCCCTTTTGTCAGGATGAGTAGTGGATGTCCTATTTCTTTCCTTTCCAAGGATTAGCAGGTCAGTCTCAGATCGGTGGAGCAAGAACTCCTCACATGGGGCACCATTTCGTTGCTTTGCCTCACACGTATTTGTCACCCCTCTTCCCCTGGGTGATGGAGCCACAAAGGATTGCTCAAAGCCTATTTTTTCTGAGCAGTGAGAAGCCCCAAAGGGGTTAATCTCCCAGAACCCTTAAGAGAGAGGCATTCCTTCCATTTGGGAAATTAACCACGAACTGAGGTTCTTGCCCCACATTTATTCTCCAGACCAGGAAGTTACAGGAAGAGAACATTGGTGGGGTTTTTGCTAAGTATAGTTTAACAATTTTAACAGTAGAGGTTGATAACATCAGTAAAACAAGCAAAGTGACATTCCATAATGCAGTTTGTAAAAGGTTAAGCCGATCCATCAACAAAGGCTTGATCTTAGCAAACATTCTCTCCCCCTACAGCAATTTCCCAGTATCTTTCCATATCAATTAGTAACTTGTCTGTCCTTGAGCCATCAACCTTGCTGTGCTACAAGCCTCCATCCACATCAGAGACCCTAGCCTGAGGAAAATTTCCCGTCTGTTGCAAGGTTAACATTTATATATGTTCTCTTAAGAAATTAGGCTAAACCTGAAACTATAAGAAACTAAGCCCTGTGAAATATATTTTCTTTATAGTATACTCCACAGGTAGGAGTATTCAGGAAAGTGTTCTTTTCTTTTTCGAAAATTACAAAATATTGATTTTTCATTCATGCTTATGATCCTTCTTTAGGTGTTTTTTCTCAGATTTATCTAACTGCTCTTTGAAATTCAGTTGAACATTTATTGAGCTCCTTCTATTTGCCAGCACTTGTCTTAGGCACTGGGGGTATAATAATAAAGAAAACAAATACACATCCCTGCCTCCTGGAGCTCACAGCTAGAATGGGAAAGTCCATGTCCCTAGAGTTCTGCCCTCAAGCCGTCGTTCTTACTGACCCATCTGGTCAACCTATGGTTCTAAGTGACGGTAATATGCTAAGGGCCCTCAGACCTGTGTTGATTCAGTGTAGTGCTCAGTAAGACTTCTGTTTCCAACCACTTGAACACAGCATTCAATATGGCCAAAATTGTGCTGCTTATTTTTCCCTAGATACCTTATTTATTTTATATCTCCTGTGGTGGCATGCACAGGTGGTGACCTTAGAGTCATTGTTTCCCCCTCCTTTAGCCTCATTCCCCCATCCCCTACCCAGTCACCAAGTCCAGCCAATTTTATGTTTTGTCAAAAGACACCTCCAGTCTTGATCAATTAAGGTAATGTCCTTGGATAACAGTAATTCCAACTTCCAGTAACTAAAATGAGACAGAACAATATATAGTTACATCGTTTAAATACCTCTGATACCTCTGTTTACCCACAAACGACTTTTCCTATTGCCTTCTTGATCTCTGCAGTGATGCTTTATCTCCATTGCTATTCAGATGATGGTGGGTCTCAAACTATCCATCCTCTGGCAACATAGCCAGATAAAAATAAACAATTCAGTATGTAATAGTTTGAAATAGTTCCCAGTCAGGCATTGTCACAGCTGTGTGTATGTGTAGCTATGTATCATAGTTGCGTTAATCTGAGTGCCACCTTTAGGATGGCTGCTCCTGTTACCTACTGGATAACACAGGCAATCAGAAGAGTGTTACTGGCTAACACAGTGATGGCAACAAGCAGAGGGAATGATAAGATGTATTTTAAAACTTATCTTCAGTCTAACACACACACGCACAAACACATTACTTATGGTACAGAAAAGTGCGAAGTGTACCTTTGGTCACAGCTCTCCGTCCCTCCAGTCATAGTGAGGACGCAGTGGGCAGCCCTTTGTTGAGTGGGCAGTGGAAAGTGGTTGAGTCATGAGTAAGGTAAGAAAGAGTTTAAGAACATTTAGAGAAAAGATAAATATGCATTCTTACCTTGTGCTGAGCTTCCCATCATCTCTTGATGCTTGGCATCAGGACTGTTTTCTTAGTGACAGCAGCCCATCGCTGTATGTAGTCAGGATGGACATTTAGGAAAAAGGAAACTCCCACTTGGAGTCTGTAGCAAATGCTATCCAGACCCCTCTGACCACTACAGCCGTCTAATACCTTCCCTCCTTGACATCCCGGTTGTATTTTGTCTGTTTTACTGCCTTGTTCTCCTCATCAACCACTGTTTCTCCAAGCTTGTGTCTCTCAATCCATCCTCCACATATATGCCTGAACATGTTATTCTACTGGTAAAAGCCAATAGTGGCTCTCCATGGCCTCAGGAAGAAATTCTGAGTTTCTTAATTGATGTCAAGTCTTTTATGAATGGCCCTTACCTTTTCCAGAACCACAGTGTCTGCTATACTTTTCTATTTCCAGCCATTGTCTAGATTCCCCTCTATGTATAATTTCCCCACCCACTTTCTGTGGCCAACTGCTTCTTATCTTTTAGGCTCACCTTGGTGTTATGTTCTCCAGTAAAATTATTATTTTATTTTTTTTTTGTCTTTTGTGTTTTTCTGTGTCCGGCAACGGATCGCAACCCTCAGTGTTGCCATTATTTTTTTTTTGTCTTTTGTGTTTTTCTGTGTCCGGCAACGGATTGCAACCCTCAGTGTTGCCCCCGTACCGGACCGGGGACCGGCAACGGGATCGCAACCCTCCGCGTTGCTCCCATGCCTCGCTCAGCCAGTGAGCGGGAACCGGTCTGTGCGTGGGATCCGAACCCTCGGGCGGGAGTGCCGCCGCGCTTCCCAAGCGGCGGACTATCCAGTGCGCCACCGGGCCGGCCCCAAAATTATTATTTTATGATATCTTTATGAAGCAGGGGCACAGCATTGTGTCCCTTTTACATATTCCTGAGCACCTCAAGCATACATACACCTCATATTGAAATTTTCTGCTTGTGAGCTCAGTTTTCCTCCTCCTCTGAGTTATAAGACAGTGAAGAAGGGCAGTGTCCCTTACTTATTTCCCTACCTGCAGGCCCACCACTGGCCTGTTGATGTGGGCAGAGGTGGAACCTGAAGGTAGAACGCGAGTATGACAGAATGAAGAGTGGGCAGAGCAATGTGGGCAAAGCTTGGAGACCAGAAACTTTTATTTAGAGGAATGTGGCTGAGTAGTGGAAGGCGAGTGGAATGCCTTTAAGTGCAGATTATTTTGTGTGAACAGTGACACCCAAGATAGTAGGTAAGCTTTGTTTTCTTACCTAAAGCTTAGCCACATATTTTTAGTAATTGTGATAAAACCATTATTTTTGGTATACTAAATCAATTTATTCTCTTTTCTAATGAGATGTTAATGATTATGTTGAATATGGAATATGTCCTTTTTCAGTTTTTTGCCTTTTGTGAGTACCTCATGTTAAGTACTCAAATGTGAAAATTTTAGAAAACAGACCAAGTAGAAGTTATTATTCTCATTATTAAAAAAATTTTCCCTAATATTCCATTTACTTTGAATTACCTGGTGCTTTTAAAAGTGATCAGATTTCATGAACCTTTCTTTATACCCAGTATTTTGAGATCCTGTGACTTTTTTATTACTTTTTATAGCAGTAACATTTCTATGACTCAGCTAAAGTGTTCTTCCAATTTGTCTGCACTAGGTAGAATTTACTATTGTCTATTGCAATTATAGAAAAATCATTGCTCTTATATTCAATACTAGCTTACAAATAATCTAAAATGTATGACATAGAGGCTAGCTTAAATCTATCCTTTTCTACAGATGTATTCTGAAGAGAAATGACCTTTGGCCATCAAATTCATTTCTGGGCATATCTGTTTTTGTTCTCTCTTTTTGTTAACTCTGGTTGCAGCCATTTACCAGTTGATTTTATCGTTATCATCATCACCATCATCATAATAATCATTTTATCATGTGTTGGACACTTAATATGAACCAGAAACTTCAGCAGTTTGCACATATTAATGCATTTAAAATTTTTATAGTGTCCATATGGTGGGTATTATTCATTTCAGTTTCACAAATAAGAACATCAAGTATCAAAGAGGTTAAGTAACTTGTCCATTTGTCATACAACTAGTAAGTGGCAGAATGGAATTAAAAACTGAAATTGTTTGACTCCAAAGCCTGTGTTCTTAATTACAGAGTAATAATGCTTCCTAGTATATGGTCTTATGCGCTAAGTGATTAAATATCCAAATAAGTATTATATATCTTTTAAAGGCACTGTTATCGTGAATGCTTAATTCAATTAGTGTATCATTGACTTTTTTCATCTCAGAGCAACTGAATGATTCAAGCCATACCTGTGGCTTCCTAACTCAGTGGAGGCAGGATTGCTGGGGATCAAGGTCTGGATTGATTGGCATGTAGCATATAGATCTGAGCTTCAAGAATCTGAGCTAAGCAGCATAGGGCTTGTGGGGAGAATTATTTATGTCATCTCAGAGCAACTGAATGATTCAAGCCATACCTGTGGCTTCCTAACTCAGTGGAGGCAGGATTGCTGGGGATCAAGGCCTGGATTGATTGGCATGTAGCATAGAGATCTGAGCTTCAAGAATCTGAGCTAAGCAGCATAGGGCTTGTGGGGAGAATTATTTATGATTAGTAATAATATTTTTTAAACATTTTGAGGAGAGATCAGTCTGTCTTCCTGCATTGGTTCTGACCTACCTCCAATCCACATTTTTCCCAGAGCTACCATTCTAAAACAAAAACCTCATCAGCTCACCACCTCAGTTAGTAAGCCTTTTTTTTTTTTAACTCTTTGACTTTAATTCTCACCATTTCCATATTCAGTTTTCTTCAATTGTATGCTTTATGTGAATGTATTCTTGCCCATAAAGAGAGTTTTTAATGGCTCTGAATAAACGTTATATTGAGGTTGTGGGACATTTTCTTCTGGGATACAGATGAGTAGATTATTACTCATTAGGCTTATTTTCATATGATGCGACCTGAAGTAGACAAGGATATAGATACCTTTTTAAGTCCACTGTGTTCCAGTATGATATAGTAATTACTAAATGTTTTAATTAGCTTGAGAGGAAGTCTTTAACTTTAAATATTGTAAATTTTCCAGTTCTTTAACTATTAAAAATATTGATATATTTAAATCACTGGGCTATTGTGGTAGAAAATGATGTTACTGTAGGTAAAATAGTTCATTTAAGCGGTACCTTTATTGTTTTTGTAGCTTAGTTAAAGAGAAACCAAATGTTATTTTTGTTGCAGTCATTTCAAACTATTTTGAAAACCTGTTATTAATGTGCCAAATGGCATTGACTGACTATATTGTTTCAAATACTGAAAATGTCATAAGATTAGAGCTTGTGCTTGTTATTGGTGGTTTTTATTTGTATTTTTTCCATAGTTGGAAGGGCACAATATCTTCTCCACCCTGAGCTCCAGTGAATATGAACAGGTGCTTGAGATCATCCGCAAAGCCATCATTGCTACAGATCTTGCTTTATACTTTGGAAACAGGAAACAGTTGGAAGAGATGTACCAGACTGGATCGCTAAACCTTAATAATCAATCACATAGGTAAAAATAATTTTTAAAAGTTCAGATGCCCAGGAAGTGTTATCTGGAATAAGTTGTTATTTAAAAATATTAATTTGGCATTAATTTATATTTGAAAGAAGAAATGTGAAAATATTATATGTTTTTTGTTTAATGTGCATTTTGTTTGTATATACTTTGTATTCTTCATTGTTTGACAAAATTGCCAACAATGTATTGTGAGGATAATTAAAATGTAAATTGGAATTTAAACTAGTCATGCAGGAATAGGCACTTTTTAAGGGAATGGCTGTCAAGTCTTTTCTCAAAGATTCCTCCCTGAATTTATTGCAGTGCAGGGTTTGGTCATTGGCCTCACAGACTCAAAAGCAAATGAAAATGGATTCATTTTTCAGAATCAAATCCTATGAACCAAACTGATGTGATTGGCATATAAAATTGGTCTTCCATTTTATTGATCTATAAACATATACTCAGTCACAAGGATCAGAATGTTCTCATTCTGTGTGGGCAGAGTCATTTAGGAAGCCAAGTAGCAATCAAAAATCTGTTTAATGAACATGGAACCAAAGCAAGAAGAATTAGATTAATTAAATGTTCTAATGGCATTAGGCTAAATTAGTCTAATGTCTTTTTTTCTGAGGAGGGGTGTCTTACCTCTAGATGATTCAAAAATATGTCAGGTGTATTCATTATGAACCTGTCCACCCATCTGTATATTAGGTCTAAGTCCATTGGCTAAGCTGACTTCTCCCCTTGACAGTTCCTAGGTGGTTACCACCAGCTTTTATTACCTTGACTTTCCTGTTACTGTTTCCATGTCTGGCCAATTTCATCTTAAGTGCTGCTATCTTTATCTTTGGATTTGTGAACATTCATTTATTGGATCTATGCCAGTCTTGATGAACTTGGATCTATTCTCTCTGTTTCAGTGCTTGGCATATCTCCTCTGTGATCCACTAAATGCTGATCTTAACATTACTTTCTAGGAAGCAGTCTCTGTTTTCAAGTTCTTAGAAGCAATTCACTCAGTTATTCTTAACATGAAGCATTAGTTTTACAAAAAAATATAGATATATATCTAATGAAGTTTACTTTTTCAAAAATAAATATCATTCGTATAATGATATCGAGGCTTTGATTAAGCAGCAGCTGTCTGTGATTCACCTTACCTTCAAACAGGCACAGATCCAAATTTTGTGGAGCTTGAAACTTACACAATTTGGGGAAACTTATTTAAGAAAAACAATACACGTTGTTTGACACATCGCCAGGGTCCCTTGCAGGATCATGCAAAGGATCAGTGGCAGTGAAGGCGCCCTAAAGTTTCATTAGGGTGTTTTAGCATATTCTCCCCCACCTTCAATCTGAGTGAGAAGTATGGTCTACAGTCTTCAGCTCTCCAAAATGTTGTATGTAGTTCTTGTATTAAGACATGTAGAAACAGGTGTGTGTTCACAGTTCTCTTTTTTCTTTTACGGTAATTAGAAGATCAGAGAAATATAGCCTTGGTGAAGGATTCTTTGGCTCTTGAAACCCATGTACTTCCTTTTATTTTTTTTATTATAAATAAAAATCACACAACTAGTGCCAAGTTTCTTATTATTTTTAGCAAAATTATTACAATTATTATTATTACTAGAAAATAGAATTTAAATGTCTAATTGCAAATAATATTATTTTGGTGCTTAATGCATATATATATGTGAGTTAGTGATATATAATATACTTTGTATTTATGTATGATTAAATAATTTTTTCACAGTTAATAATTTTAAAGGTAATGCATGTTTGTTTTAGCAATTCAAACAGTGCAGAGATGTATACAAGAAAAATAACAATACTCTGTTCTTTAGCACTCTCACACCAATTATCTATTTGGTGTGATACCATCTCATGCATTTTGGGGGGTTTTTCAAAGGGGTGTGTGTGTGTGTGTACACAGTATACACACACACATATACTTTTTTCCACTCTCTTTTTCTCAATGTGATTATATCAGCTGTATTCTCTTTTTAAGAGTTGTGTCACATTATATAGTATGGAGTATATAATGTTAAAGTTTTATTTAAAAAGGTTTATTTAATCTTTCTCATATTGCTGGTCAGTTTTTCTAGAATTTTGCATTATAGGTAATGCTGCAATAAACTCTTGCTTACCTATTTATTCTTGAAAAATATATAACATATATGGCTAGAAATTTATACACATATTAAATTTTCTAAAAAGACTGTAGAAATTCACACTCCTCCTGACATAAGGGTAAAAACAATTTCTCATTAAATATGCCATTCTCTACTCACTGCTTCAGAGAATGGGTCAGTACATACATTTCATGTTTGTTTACTATTATTCCTACTTCTTTGTATTTGTCTATTCATAACTTTTTATTATTTTTTGAATTGTTTACTGTTTTATAAATCAGTTTACATTCTATATTTTTTAATTAATATTATTACTATTTTTTTACATTCTATGATGCTCTTGTGGAGCAGTTGAGAAGGAGGGGGAGAGAGAAAAGGAAAGGAAATGGGATGGAAGAAGGTGGAAGGAGAGGGGGAGGATTGAGGTCTGTGGCAACCCCCTCATTCTCACAGGGGAGACCAGGGCCTTCCAGTGGTGGCTGGTCATTGTCAGGCTGGGTGCACATGTCGGGGATGTCGCAAAAGCCCTTGTCCCACCACCCCAGTTCAGGAACCTGGGGCCCTTCTTGCTGTGGCTCGATGGTTGTCGTAGGACTGGTTGTAAGGATTAAAATTTTCTGTAATATATGAGTATTACAAATATTTTCTTCAGGTGGTTTTTAAAAATTTTATTCAGATTTTCTTTTAAATACAAAGAAATTTAGTTCCATCCTGCCAAATCTCTCATCATTGGTTTTTATCCAACCTCACAGTAATATAAATAGAATTTAAAATTTTCTTTATGTATTTTTATAGTTTTATTTTTTTATTTTTAGATCTTAATTCTTCTGTAGTTATATTTTTATGATCATAACTTTCTTTCTGGTGGGTTGAATCAGTACCACTAGGAACAACCTATTTTTTCCACTGAATTGAATTTAAGTTTAATAAAATCTTGGATAATTCATTGGATCCCTTAAGGCACTCATTGCTAATCATTTAATCCTCAACTACAGTTATACTGTTTTGATTACTATGTCAAAATTTATTATATGTAATTTATTATTAAATTTATTATTATATGTAAAAGGTAAAATAATTCTTACCTTTTGTTTATTTTCTAAAAAAATCATGGACTTGTTACTTAGCCAATGTATTTTTATAAATTTTTTATAGGAACATTTTCAAACTCACAGAAGAGTAGAAATAATCAAAAGTACACTCTTACCCACTGCATACATTCAAGGATTGTTAACATTTTACCATATTTCTTTACCTCCTTTTTTTTCTGTGCTATTTAAAATGAATGTTGAGTATATTAACTTGAAATAGCATCATGAGTATTTAAAAAGAACAGGAATATTCCACTTTAGAGTTTTTTTCAATCAAAAATACCCACAATGGCATTTTAATTGTACTTATGTTACAATTTATATATTCACTTGATTTATATACTCACTTGAAAATGAAAGTCTATTGTCTTCCTGTCTAAAACATGGTATGACACTTTAGTGTTAATATAATTTTATAGTTTGTTTACATCCATCCTTTAGCTTTCTTGATATAATTATACAGGTTATTTTATAGATTTTATGACTTGTGGCTGTATTTTTTCCCATTTCTAACTGGAAATAAAGTTTCCAGTATAAACAGTGTTATGAACTTGCATATATTTGTCATTTTTGCTTCATGTGTTTTTAAACTTTATTTGGTGCTTACAGATTTAGATTTATTATGTATTCTCTATGATTTATCCTCTCATCAGTATGAATTTCTTTGATTTTTTCTGCTAATATTTCTTGCCTTAAAGTTTTCTGTTTAAAATAGCCACACCACGTTTCATATGTTTGCTGTGGGCATGCCATATTCTTTTCCAGTCCTTTACTCTCATAACATCTGTGTCTTTATGCTTAAAGTCTGTCTTGTAAGCTGCAGTAGTTGAGACTTGCAGTCACTGCTTTTTAATGGACTGTTTAGTCTATTTGCGTTTAATGTAATTACACTTATGTTGTCTAATTATCTTTTCTATTTTCTCTTTGACCCTTTGTTCTTTGTCCTCTTTTCTTTTGAGTTAATTGAATTTTTTTTTAGAATTCTGTTCTATATCCTCAACTAGTTTTTATTATTATACCCTCTTTATATTTTCAAGCTGTTGCTGTTGGGTTTACAGTATGCATTTTTATCCAATCACTTTGAATTAATATTATTCCTTTCCTGTTCACTGTAAAAGATCTTAAAAAATCAAAATTCTATTTATTCCCCTATTTGTCTTTTCTGCTATTTTTATTATATGTTAAACTGCTACGTATGTTATATGCCCCACATAGGTTGCTAATATTTTTAATTAAATAGTCAACTGACTATTAAAGAATTTAAGAAAAGAAAGAAAAATAGTTTTTCGTATTTTTCCCCATGTATTGCCATTCCAGTGCTTTTCATTTATTTGGGTAGATCCACATTTCCATCTGATTTCATTTCACTTCAGCCCAAAGAACTTCCTTTAACATTTCTTAGAGTGTGTTGACAATAGACTCTTTCAAGTTGTTTTTTTGTTTGTTTGTTTAAATCTGAAAATGCCTTTATTTTGGCTTTTCTTTCCAAAGATAGTTTCTCTGGATTCAGAATTCGAAGTTGACAGGTTTTCTGTCAGCATTTCGAAAATGTTGTTCCGTTGTCTTCTGGCCTCCATCTTTTTTTCTTTCCTTTTCCTCCCGATGAGTAGTCAGTGGTCATGCTTGTTATTTTCCTGTAAATAATGTGTTGTTTTACCATGGCTTCTTTTTATATTTATCCTTCTTGGGGTCTTCTGAGGTTTCTAGATCTGAGCTATTCTCTGGGCTACTGATTTCAATAAAATTTGGAAAAGATTATTTTTCTTCAGGTATTTTTTTGCCCCATTATGGTTTTTGCCCCATTGTTTTTTCTGAGACGTTAACACTTATGAGGATACTTCAAAAAGTTTGTGGAGGGCCGGCCCGGTGGCGCACTGGAGAGTGCGCCGCTTGGGAGTGCGGCAGCGCTCCCGCCGAGGGTTCGGATCCCATGTGGAGACCGGTTCCCGCTCACTGGCTGAGTGCGGTGCAGGCGCAACGCCGAGGGTTGCGATCCCGTTGCCGGTCCTCGGTACGGGCGCGACCCCAAGGGTTGCGATCCCGTTACTGGTCAGTAAAAAAGACAAAAAGGAAAAAAAAAAAGTTTGTGGAAAAATAGTTACAAGATAATATGAAACTTTCCAAGAACCGTTTGAAGTACTCTCCTATGGCAGACCACTTAAAATGGTGTTACAAGTTATTAGGGCTATGTATAGCTTTTTTAGTCTTTTTTCTCTCTGTTCCTCAGTCTGGTTAATTTGTGATCTGTCCGATTTCAGCAGTCCTTTCTAATGTTCTGCACAATCTGTTGTTAATGTCATCCACTGATTTTTTTGTGCATGCATACATATATATATGTGTATATATATATTATTTTTCAATTCTGGGATTTCCTTTTAGTTCGCTTTTATGATTTTTATTTCTCTTCTGGAATCCCTATCTCTTCACCCATTGTATCCAAATATATATTTTTTTTCTTGAAGATTCTTTAGCATACACACACACACACACACACACACACACACAAAACATATAAAGATTCTTTAACTGATAGCAGTTATTTAGTAATCCTTGTCTACATTTCCATCATCTAGGTCCTCTATGGGTTTGTCATCTTGGCCAATTTTTCTCTAAATCATGGAAAACATTTTCTTGTTTCTTTACATTACTAGTAATTATTTTTATTTGTATAGTACATCGTGGATAATATGCTGTCATCTTTCCAGATTCTGTTATCTTTCTCTGAAGGTAACTAACTTTTATCCTAATGGACAATTAAATTTCTTGTGGATCAATCTAAATGTATGAATATGTTACTTTAAGTTTTATTTGGGTGGTTCATTTTTCATTTCGGCTTTGGTCCTTCTGTCAAGGATTTGAGGAGAATACAAATGCAGATTTTGGGAGTTCTGTCTCTGTGATTCTACTTTCTAGGATTTTTCTCCTTAACCTCTGTGTGCTCTGGCAACCCCAATTTCTAACTTCTCAGCCATGCCGCAACTTTTTGGGGGCTCTGTTTACCACATGCTCATAGGAGAAAAGCTATATAAATGCAAATCTCATTCAGTGTGATTCCCTTCTTTCAAAGGTTGAATCTCCTCCAACTTTTGCCTGCTTTTAGGTACTCAAATAGTGCCTTCTAAGGGTTGTTTTTTAGTTTTGTCCAGAATTTATTATTGTTATTCTATTATTACCAGAATCCTAAAAATTGTTTTGTATTTCGCCATTTAATTATATTATTTTTATCAGTTGATAAGATTTATTTTAGTCTCTTGGATTTTTTAAGTCATACAATCATGTCATCTGCAGATAAATATAATTTGTTCTGCTTTTCTGATATTTATACTTATTTTGCTTTCTCATCTGACTATATAGCTAGAACCTACAAAACAACTTTGGATTATGGTAGAGAAAGCAAGTACATCTAATATGCACATGATTTTAGTAGCATTGATTTTAGAATTTTACTTTTTAATGTAATATTTGATATATTTTGATAAATCATGTTTATCATATGTTATTTTTATATTCTCTTTTATATTATATGAAGAATTTATTAGATCCATATTCATGTTTCATTCATATATGGGTTTCCTCTGACTTCTTAATGTTATTGATTTCTGATTTTACTTATAGATTTTTCAGTTTCCTAATTTTGTGCCACCCCTGAATTCCTTGAACTCTATTTTTCCATGGAATTAGTCCTTTACTACACTGAGGAAATAAATTTTTCTGTCTTTTTTAGCATATTTACATCTAATCCATTAATTGCTATATAGTTGTCTATCTTATACTATAAGATATAGTTGTCTATCTTATACTATATTATAATTTGCTATTAGTTATTGCTTTCTATATGATCTGGGAGAGTTTAAATAACTAAGATTAAACATTTTGGCAAAGTTAAGTAGTATTTATTTGTGAAGCTTTTGTAGTCTGCCACCTTTTTAATTGGAAGATCTTTAACACTCAGATGTCTTTTATGGTTTGGCATGTTTCTTTTATTTTCTGCTTATTCTGCCTCTTGGGCAATTTAGTTCACTAGAAAATTGTCCTTTTTCCTTTAGTTTTTCAAATTCATATAAAATTATTTGCACAAATTATTCACACTTAAAATCTATTTAGTCTTACTCTGCTTGTAGTTGCATCTAATTTTTAGTGCTCTATATTTTAATTTTTTCCTTCATTTCTTAATCACACTTGCCTGGGATTTTTTATTTTAATTATTCCTTTTTTATAAACTGGCTTTTATAAAATTTATCATTTCTTTATGTATTTGCTCCTTTATTAATTTTAAGTTTTATCTTTATGCCTTTTATATACTTTTGTTGTTCTTTCTTTCTCAGATCGGATAGTAATAAAACAATCAGATTATCTGTATTATCTGAGTATTGATTAAACTATACCGTGCAAGTTTTTGATGAAGTACTTTCCTTTTTCTTCGTTTTTAGATTACTTGTAATTTCTGCTTCTGTTTCCTTATTGATGTAGAGGTTATTTAAAAGTAGTTTTAAAATGCTTTAGGTATTTCCTTGTTCATTTTTTATTGTGTTTCCAGGAATTCCCTTGGGTTATTGTTAAAAGTATATGACCTATAAAATTGTGAAATTTTGTAATTGATTAATATTTTATTTCTGGCCAATATATAAAAGACTATTATTAAAGCAACTTTACTGAGGTGTAATTAACATAGCAAATATACCCATTTTAAGTTTTGGCAAATTTAACTACTACCACATTCACGGTCAAGATATAGAAAGTTTCTGTCACCATTTTACTTCTTTCTAGTCACCAATGTATTCTGTATTTATAGATTATATCTTAGTCCATTTGGGCTGCTACAACAAAATGCCATAGCCTGGGTGGCTTATAAACATATGTTTATTTCACACATTTCTGGAGGCTGGGTAGTTCAAGATCAAGGCACTTGCAGTTTCAGTGTCTGGGAGGGCCTGCTTCCTGATTCATAGACAGCCATCTTTTAGGTGTACCGTCACATGCTGGGAGAGGGTAGGGAACTCTCTGGGGCTTCTTTTATATGGGCATTAATCCCATTTATGAGGGCTCCACCCTCATAACTTAATCACCTCCCAGTGGGCTCCCACCAAGTTCCCTACCAGGGAGCTCAGTGAGCTCCCTACCCTCTCCCAGCATGTGAGGTTACATCTAAAAGATGGCTGTCTATGAACCAGGAAGCAGGCCCTCCCAGACACTGAAACTGCAAGTGCCTTGATCTTGAACTATCCGGCCTCCAGAAATGTGTGAAATAAACATATGTTTATAAGCCACCCAGGCTATGGCATTTTGTTGTAGCAGCCCAAATGGACTAAGATATAATCTATAAATACAGAATACATTGGTGACTAGAAAGAAGTAAAATGGTGACAGAAACTTTCTATATCTTGACCGTGAATGTGGTAGTAGTTAAATTTACCAAAACTTAAAATGGGTATATTTGCTATGTTAATTACACCTCAGTAAAGTTGCTTTAACAATAGTCTTTTGGCTTCCTTGATTTTTCTCTTTTTTTTTTTCATTTTATTAATTTCCTCTGTAATCTTTGTATGGTTTCTTCTGCTTGCTTTAGATTTAGTTTGCTGCTCCTTTTCTAGTATCTTAAGGTGGAAGATTAGATTGATTTAAATTATTTCTTCTTTTTTAATATAGTTCTTTATGGCTATAGATTTCCTTCTAAACACTGTTTAGCTGTATCTTGTAAGATTTGATATGTTGTGTCTTCATTTTCTTTCATCTCAAAGTAGTCTTACATTTCCTTTTGACTTCTTCCTTGATCCATTGATTATTGTATTCATATCCTATGACTGTCATATCCTATGACATCCATCACATACTGGATAACTTGAAACAACAGAAGTTTATTCTCTCCGTTTGGCGACTTGAAGTCTAAAATCAAGGTACGGGCAAGATTGATTCCTTCTGGAGGGGTCGGAGAGAGAGTTATGCTCCAGGCTTCTCTCCTAACTTCTCACAGGTGACAGTGTCACTCATACCTCTGTCTCCATCATCACATGCCTTCCTCTCTCTATGTGTCTCTGGCCTCACACAGTGTTCTTCTTTCTTTGTCTGTCTTTCTCCTTGTAAGACACCAGTCATATTGATTAAGGCTCCATCCTTTTCTACAATGGCCTCGTCTTAACTAATTATGTCTGCAACAACCCTATTTCCATATAAGGTCACATTCTGAGGAATTGAGGATTAGGACTTCAACTTATATTCTTTGAGGAACACAATTCAACCCATAGCAGTTAAATAAGATTGTGCTTTTTTAATTTCCACATACTTTTAAGTATTCCAAATTTCTTACTCTTATCAATTCCATTGTGGTCAGAGAAAATATTTTGTATTATTTCTGTGCTTTTAAAATTATTGAGCTTTGTTTTATTGCCTAGCATGTGGACTATCCTGGGGAATGTTCTGTGTGTACTCAAAAAGAATATATATTCTGCCATTGTTGCGTGGAGTGTTTTCTGTATGTCTTTTAGGTCTGTTTATGTATTGCTCAAGGCTTCTGTGTCTTATTCCTGTGATTTTTCTGCCTAGCTAGTCTATTCCTTATTGAAAATGAGGTATTTTAGTCCAAGTATAATTGTTGAATTGTCTATTCTTCTCATTTTTGTCAGTTTTTGCTTCATATATTTTGGTGCTCTGGTGTTTGGTTCATATATGCTTAGAATTGTTATGTCTTTTTGATGGAGTGACTCTTTTATTTTTATAAAATGCCCCTCCTTATTTCCAGTAATATTTTTTGTTTTAAAGTTAATTTTGTCTGATATCAGTATATCTACTCCATGTTCTTGTAAACAATGTTTCTGTGATATCCTTTTTGATCCCTTTACTTTCAGCCTGTATGTATCTTTGAATCTAAGTGTGTCTACTGTAGGTAGCATATAGAGGGATCCTGTGTTTTAATCCATTCTGTCAGTCTCTCCCTTTTGATTGGGTCAGAATTCCCTGTTTCTTTGCATATCTAGTAAATTTTGTTGGAAACTAAATATTTTAGTTATTATATTGTAGCAATTGTGGGTACTGATTGTTTCCCTCCAAGGCTTGTTATTGTTCTTGGCCTGTTTGTTTATTTAGTGATGGGCTGGGTTGTTTTAGTGAAGTCGGTGCTGCTGGCCTCAGTGTTAAGCCTCTGATGTTCATCAAGGGGTACAGCATTGGTGTGGACAGTCGTCTGAGATCGCAGTGGATTTTCCTGGTCTCCTTTAGAGGGTCTCTTTACTGACCACACCTCACCTTTAAACTCCAATAATTGTCTGCTGATTGCTTTATTGTTTACAACAGTGTCCTGGAGCGGAAATTGCTTTAAAGACTATCCTGTCAAATTCTGGCTCCTTTCCAGGGATCCTGAGGTCAGTGTCTGAGATATGTTCTGACCACAGCATGGCTTATCCCAGCTGTCTTTTTCCCAATTTCTCTTCAGCAAACCTCCCAGTCTACAGTTTAGACCATATCTTCAATGAATCTGTCCTCGTCTTCCTAATTGCCTCTTACCACGACTTCCACTTTTCATGAGATAACTCTTAGGCAACTAGCATTGGATGGCAGGTGATAAGGAACTACAGTTCTTGGGAGAAGGCAAACATATTAACTAACTTCCATGCTTATCTACTTGGGGACAATTTCCTGACTGTGGCACAAGGAAGGGGAGCCAAAGCAGAGCATGATGAAAGCACTGAGTGAAATACTGGATCTGAGGGAATTGTGTTGGAGGCTCCGCATGGGTCATTGGCTGGGGCTGAGTTACTCATACCCAGGGTAGGACTCCACGAGCCCTAGGAGAACAATTACTGCAAGGCTGAGTGGCACAGAGTTAGCAGAAGTTGCATAGTTTTTGGAAACAGAACTCCATCCAGAGTGGAGAGACCTTGTTGACACCACAGGTGAGAACAGCAGCAAGACCATCTCATTGGTGTGAACCACCACACGATAAAATAAGGGAAACACCTGATCCTTTTGACCAAAACCTGAAACCAAGCTTCCACAGGAGCAAGGAGAGCCACCAGTGAAGGAATTGCCTGGCAGAACAAAACTCAAAAGGAAGACAACATAATCCAGATTTCTTAAAATGGACTGTCAAAAAAAGGGGGTCAGCAAACTAGGACCCACAGGCCAAATCCGGTGTGTATCCTGTTTTTGTGCACAGCCCATAAACAGAATAATTTTTACATTTTTAAAAGACTGGTAAAAAGAAAAAAGAACAAAACAAAGAAGAATATGTTACAGATACAATTTATGGCACACAAAAAATGAAGTATTTACTATCTGGTACTGTATAGGCATAAAATAAAAAATCACTGGAAGTGTAAAGAAGCAGTAAACTGGGACCCATAATCAAGAAAAAATAAGTAGTCAGTAGAAAGAGATCCCAAGATGACCCAGATTTTGGAATTAGCAGGCAAGGATTTTATAGCAGTTGCTGTAAGTATGTTCAAGGTCTTAATCAAAAAATTGGTTTTAAGGAGTTTAATGAGTTTAAAAATTGGTTTTAATGAGAATAAATGCAGAATTTCAGCAGAAAAATGGAAATTATAAAATAGAACCAATTGAAAACTTGACGATAGTGAAGTACCAGAGAGAAAACAGGGTAAAAATTATATGCATGATGCATGTTTCTCATCAGAAATAACAGAGAGCAGACGACATGGACTTGTTTAAACTACTGTCAACTCTAGATTCTATATTCATTAGAACATTCTTCAAAAATGAGGCTGTGATAAAGATCTTTTTATGATTAACAAAAGCTGAGAGAATTAGTTGTCAGCAGACCTGAACTATGTGAAATACTAAAGGAAAATCTTCAGGCTGATGCATTATCAGATGAAAACTTCTATCTACAGAAAGGCATGAGAATCACCAAAAG
>NW_007733177.1:115078-116197 GCF_000696425.1 Galeopterus variegatus | reverse complement strand
TGTCTATGATATGCACTTTAAATAGAAAGGTAGGTTGAAAATAAGTGATGGAAAAAGATATGCCATGCAAACAGCATTTAAAAACTGGTATGGCTATATTAAAATCAGACAAAATAATTTTCAAGACAGGGAATATTGTAAGACATAAAGAGAGCCAATTTACCATGATGAAAGGGTCAATGCACAGAAGATATAACAATCAAAATGTACATGATCCTAATAACAAAGCTTCAAGAACACAGGTACAAAAATCTTACAGAACTAAAAAGTAAAATAGACAAAATTATAGTGGGGTAGTGGAGAGTTTTACAGTTCTCTTTAAGTGACTTAAAGTATATAAAAGTTCAGTATGGTGAAGGAATATCTAAATGACAGTATCAACATGACCTAATTTATATTTACAGAACACTACAACTGCAGAATGCACATTCTTTCCACCTGGAATGCACATGGAATGTTTAGATAAGCCATGTACTAGGACATAAAATCTCAACGTATTTCAAAAGATTGAAACATAGAATACTTTTTACCACAGTGGAATTAAATTAAAAACAACAATAAGCTATCTAGAAAAGCCTAAACTGTGTGAAATTTAGCAGCACAGTTATAAATAACCCAAGGGTCAAAGGATAAATTACAAGGGAAATCAGAGAATATCTCAAACTGAAGGATAATGAAAACAAACTATATCACAATTTGTAGAGTGCAGCTAAAAGAGTGCCAAGAGGGAAATTTATAACTTGAAATGCCTATATTAATCAGTGATTTAAGATAATACCTTGAGCAGCTAGAAAACAGAGAGCAAGTCAGAGCCTAACTGAAGGAAGCAAATAATCAAACAGGAGTAGAACAGTAAAACATAAAGCAAGCAAACAATTGAGAAAATTAGAAATGCCAGAGTTGGTGCTTTGAAAATATTATTAAAGTGGGTAAACTTCTGGCAAGACTAATTAGGAAGAAAAGCAAATACCAATCACCAATATTAACAGTGAGAGAGGGGGTATATCACTGTAGATTACAGACATTAAAGAAGTAATAAGAGATCACTTAGATGAGATGGATAAATTCCTTAGAAAATATAACTTACAACTGACTATGCATGAACCAAAAAGAAACAGA
>NW_007733177.1:112641-114561 GCF_000696425.1 Galeopterus variegatus | reverse complement strand
GGATAAATTCCTTAGAAAATATAACTTACAACTGACTATGCATGAACCAAAAAGAAACAGAAAATCTGAATATTCCATTAAAGAAATTTAATGTTAAAAGAAATAAACCAAAACCAAAACCAAAAAGAAAAAAGAAAGAAAGAAGAAACACTTTAGGACTGGATCTCATGATTTCACTTGACAATTTTATCAAACAATCTTGCAGGAAAAATTTCCAAAAATGGGAATAGGACCCATTCCCCACCTTATTTTATGAAGCCTGCATAGTCCTGATGCCAAAGTCTGACAAAGACATTACAAAAAATAGTAAATTAAAGGTCAGTATTTCTCATAGAAAAACTACAAAATTACAATTCAGTCACATGTAAAAAGGACAATATAACTTAAGTAAATTTTATTGCAGGATTACAAAACTGGCTTAACATTTGCAAATCAATATAATTCACCACAGTAATGGAAGAAGAGACACCATATGATCATTTCAATACACGTAGAAAAAGCATCTGACAAAATTAAACCACCATTCATGGTGGAGATAGAAATCTCAGCTGAGAAGGAGTACAAGAGAACTTGTTTATTTGGTAAAAAGTATCTCTGAAAATACTATAGCCACATGATGATAAGTGATATATTAACTACATATTCTCCAATACTGGAAATAAAACAAGAATGCCTGCTCTGACTGCTATAATACTTTGAACTGGAGGTTCTAGCCAGTGCATTACAGCAAGATAAGGAAATGAAAAGCATAAAAACTAGAAAGGAAGAAGTAAACCTGTCTTTATTTTTAAATGATGTGCCATCTACTAAAAAACTCCTAAGGAATCTCCAAAAAATGTACTCGAATTAATAAGTGAATTTAGCAAGTTCACAACATACATTGTTAATATTTTTAAAATCAATTTTATTTTTGTATATGAACAGTTATCAATTAGAAATTGAAATTAACCAATTTCATTTTAATGTGACTAAAACATAGGAATAAATTTAACAAATGATGTGCAAGTCTCTATACTAAAAATACAAACATTCCTGAGAGAAATAAAACAATACCTAAATGACTGGAGAGAGATAGCAGAAGTTTCAAAACTCATTATTGCTAATATATCAAGTCTCCACAAATATTTCTCCAGAAATGTAATCCTAATCTGAATCCCAACAGGCTTTTCTTGTGTGTGTGTAAAAATTGACAAGTTGACTTCAAATTTATATAGAAACATAAAAGACTTAGAATAATCAAAACAGTTTTGACAAAGCAAAAACTAAGTTTGGAGGACTTAACCTGATTTCAAATCTTAGTTAAAAAGTAATGGTAATCTGGAGAGTGTGTACTGGTGTCAGGATAGACAAATTAATTGGTGGAACAGATTACAGAAGGCTTTACAGTATATATAGCCTATTGAGTTTTCAGCCTTGTTGCCAGGGGAATTCAATGAAGGAATAGATAGTCTTTTCAGCAAATGATTCTTGAATGATTGGGATTTCAGTTGGGTGATAGACCTAAATGTAAGAGCTAAAACTATAAAATTTCTAGAACAAAACCAAGGGGAAAGTTTTCTTGACCTTGGGGTAGGCACACAAAAAGGATGAACCTTCAAACAAGCAAATGATAGATTGAACTTTATCATATTAAAAATTTATGATCTTCAAGAGATACCTTAATGGGAATGAAAAGACAAGCCACAGAACAAGAAAATATTCTGAATGTTTTTATTTAATAAAGGTCTTATATAAATCTTAAAATGGATAATAAGACAAACAACCCAGGTAAAATTACATTAAAGGCTTTTGCAGAGCTTACCCAGAAACACATGAAATTTACTCAAAATCTTTAATCCTGAAGTAAGGAAAAACCAAATTAAAACCACAGTGATATGGCACTGCACACCCACTAGAACAACCAGTATTAAAAAGGCCAAC
>NW_007733177.1:109439-111027 GCF_000696425.1 Galeopterus variegatus | reverse complement strand
CTATAACTTGTCATTTCTCGAGTGGGAACAGCAGTCTGCAGATGGCTATTACCAGAGTGGTAGAAATAACTCAATTGAGTACTGTACAGCAAAGACAAATATCATCTCCAGCTAGTACTAGGTTTTATTTCTTACTACTTATTTCTTGCTTGGACAATTCTTGTTCAAAAGAAACACAGGTAAATACTCTCTAACCTGGTTTCATTGGCATTAGGGACTAATGTAGTTCTCAAGTGCTGGTTATTCTTGAGTCATGGTGACTAATAAACTCTGCATACTATTTAAAAAGGACACTTTCCAGATTTATTTTTTCTCTATTAATTAAGGCAGTGGTTTGAAGCTGGAAATATATTTTTATACTGGTTTCTGTTATTTTGCTATTTATATTTGCATATCAGTGTAGTATCATTTTTTATTACAAATTCTTGTTCTCTTTTGGGACTTAATTCCAGCTGTTTTTCTAGTGTGAACATTTATCTCAGCCTACTAATTTTCCCTTCTCTATGTGGGACTATAACTTTTTTTAATTAGTAAACTTTATATTTTAGAACAATTTTAGGTTCACAGAAAAATTGGGTGGTAAGTGCAGGGTTCCTTCATACCTCCTGTCCCCACACGTGTATGGCCTCCTGCAATATAGATATCCCATACAGAATAGTACAGTTGTTACAATCGATGAACCAACATGGAATCGTTATTACCACCCAAAGTCCGCAGTTCACATTAGGATTGACTCTTGGTGTTGTACATTCTGTGTGTTCGGACAAATATATCCACCATTGTAATGTCATACACAACAGTTTCACTGCCCTGCAAATCCTCTGTGCTCCACCTGTTCATCCCTCCTTCCCGTTGCCCTGGCAACCACTGGTCATAGTTTTCACTGTCTTTCCCTGTCTTCCTAGTTTTGCCTTTTTCAAAATGTCACATAGTTGAAATCATACAGTATGAAGTCTTTTCATATTAGCTTCTTTCACTTAGTAATATGNATTATTATTATTATTATTATCATCATTTTTTTTTCTTTGCAGTTGGCCAGTATGGGGATCCAAATAGAATAATTAATGAGTACAGAATTCACACAGTTGACATTGCTTTGGTGGTCTTTCATTGATTTCTTCGTGAGGATTCTGCAGTTGTGTGTGTAATGAATTGCCGCACAGAAGCCATTCTGTGCAGTCATGGGATATGGACCAAGTAGAGTTTAGTCACTGGGAGGCTCGGACTGCCTTCATTGCTGTTGGAAACCCTTCTTTTTTGCTCCTCCCCATTTTTTAGAGTTCCTATGACACTTGATTTAACACAGACATCATTTCCTTTGTGACTAGGATGTACACTTCACCACTTGTCTTTTCCAAAGATGCAGGTTTGCTCAAAATGTTCCATAGGTGGCATCAGCTATAACTTGTCATTTCTCGAGTGGGAACAGCAGTCTGCAGATGGCTATTACCAGAGTGGTAGAAATAACTCAATTGAGTACTGTACAGCAAAGACAAATATCATCTCCAGCTAGTACTAGGTTTTATTTCTTACTACTTATTTCTTGCTTGGACAATTCTTGTTCAAAAGAAACACAGGTAAATACTCT
>NW_007733177.1:106418-107459 GCF_000696425.1 Galeopterus variegatus | reverse complement strand
TGTGTGTGTGTGTGTGTGTGTGTGTGTGTATGTCCAGTTGTTCCAGCACCAATTTGTTGAAAATGGAACTATAATTTTAAAAAGTGCATGTTTTTATTAGCTTGGTAAATATACAATTTAGTTTTATTTCTTTTTTACCTCTAATAAAGCAGTCTGTCTGGTACTGAATCTTTACAGTTAAGTATATGATGATATTTCTTACATAATCCTTTTTGGAGATATTAATTGTAATTATTCCTTTGGATAGTTGATAGATGACAGACAGTTGTCTCTCCCTTTATACCTTACATTTAATACTAAAACATAAAACATTGTATCATTCGTCTTAGGAAATAAGCGGCATGTTTTGGCCAAGAACTAAAGTAACCTAGTATAAAGCTGTGCATTTTTAATTTATATTAAGAATCATTGTATTTCTAAATCATGAGTAGATAGAGGGATTAAAGTAGCTGCTTACAAAAGCATTTAGTTTGGTTATGTGTGTATATATATTCTAAGAATGTTTACATGGATATCTTTTCTTCACTTTTATCTTGTGAGAAAATCTTAGTTAATATTTCAAGAATAATTCTCAAACTATTGATATTCTCTTTATTTATTTTGTGAATATTTCATGTTAAATTAGAGTGATCACACTCCCCAGTGGATCAGTCTCAGTGAACACTTGTTGTCCTGATGTAATTGATAGCAGCACCCCTTTCACTCTCAAAACAGTGTCAGCTTGGACATAAATCACATGGTAGAATATTCAACTTGTCTATAATCACAAGATGGAATGCCATGTGACGGAAGGAATTACATTCTAGATTTTTGTCCAATGGTGGGGCCCACAGATACAGATAACTGTGAAAGTGCTTAGCACATAGCAGCTGTTCGGTATCTGTCAAGTAAACAGATAATCCAAAATGGCAAATAATAAAGTTTAGGTTTTATGTGTGATTATATACTTATATTAAATCCTCGATTGTTGGTATTTTGTGTACTGGTTACAGATATTTTATATACAAACACACTCATATATAGAGAGAGTTTTTTTTTTTT
>NW_007733177.1:103786-105461 GCF_000696425.1 Galeopterus variegatus | reverse complement strand
TTTTTTTTTTTTACTTTTTTTCCTGTAATTTTTTTATTGTGGTAAAATACATATAACAAAATTCACCATTTTTAACCATTTTAAGTATATAGTTCAGTAAAGTCAAATGTATTGACACTATTGTGCAAGCGTCATTGCCATCCATCTCCAGAGTGCTTTTCATCTTATAAAACTTACACTCTACCATTAAACAATAATTCCTTATTCCCTCCTTCCCCCAGCCCCTAGTAACCACCATTCTACTTTCTCTCTCTGTGATTTTGACCGTTCTAATTACTTCATATACATGGAATCAAACAGTATTTGTCTTCTTTTGACTGGCGTGTTTTACTTAGTATAACGTCCTCAAGGTTTACCCATGTTGCAGACTATGTCAGAATTTTGGTCTTTTTTACAACTGAATAATATTCCGTCGCATGTGTATGTCACATTTTGTTTATCTATTCATCCGTGAGTGGATACTTGGGTTGCTTCCATGTTTTAGCTATTGGGAATGATGTTGCAATGAACATGGGTATACAGATATTTATTTGAGACCCTGCTTTCAGTTCTTCTGGGTGGATATTCAGAAGTAGAATTGCTGGATTGTACAGTAATGCTATTTTAAATTTTTTGAGGAACCCCCATACTGTTTTCTGTGGCAGCCGTATCATTTTACGTTCTTATCAACAGTGCATAAGGTGCATCTTTGTCAGTGCTTGTTATTTTATGTTTTCATTTTTTTTATAGTAGCCATCCTAATGGGTGTGCATTTATATCTCATTGTAGTTTTGACTTGCATTTTCTAAATGATTAGTGATGTTGAGCATCTTTCATGTGCTTATTAGTCATTTGTATATCTTCTTTGGAGAAATATCTATTCAAGGCCTTCACTCATTTTTTAATCTGTTTTTTTTATGTTTTTCAGTTTTAGGGGTTCTCTGTATTTTCTGAATATTAATCCCTTATCAGATCTGTAATTTGCAAATGTTATCTCCCATTCTGTGGATTGCCTTTTTACTTTGTTGATACTTTCTTTTGACACACACATTTTTAAAATTCTTATGAAATCAGTTTGCCTGTTTATTCTTTTGTCACTGTGCCTTTGATGTCATATCCAAGAAATCATTGCCAAATCCACTGTTGTGGAGTTTTGTAGTTTTAGGTCTTATATGTAGGTCTTTGATCCATTTTGAGTAAAATTTTGTCTATGGTGTTAGGTAAGGGTTCTACTTTATTCTTTTTCGCTTGTGGATATTTTTCTTCCCAGCAACATTTTTTGGACAAATTTTCCTTTTCCCATTGAATGGTCTTGTCACCGTTGCTGAAAATCATTTCACCATATATGTGAAGTCTTCTTTCTGGGCTGTCTGTTCTAGTGCATTGCTCTGTATGTCTGTATTTATGCCATACCACACTGTCTTGATTACTGTAGCTTTATAGTTAGTTTTGTAATCTGAAAGTATGAGTCCTCCAACTTTGTCCCATTTCAAGATTGTTTTGGTTATTTGGTGTTCCTTCAGATACCATATGAATTTTAGGATGGGTTTTTCTATTTCTGCAAAAAGTGAATTTGACAGTATTTTACATGTGCTGACGAAGCTGGAAGTCTACTCCTTGGCACCCATTTCATTCTAGAAATGGACAGTACCATCTTATATATCTCAACTGTTAGTCAAAATCACAGTATTCTGAG
>NW_007733177.1:99093-102315 GCF_000696425.1 Galeopterus variegatus | reverse complement strand
GGCCATAATAACCATATACATTGTATATTGACAAAATAAAAATTTAATGAAAAAAAAAAGTCATTTGATCTAAAAAAGATAAATTCAATGATGAGTGGCTTAAAAATATAGGGTTCTTTTTTTTTATCACATTGTAAAAAGTCTGAAGATAGTTCAGTTGTTCAGTGTTGCTATCAGGAAACCAGGCTCTATTTTTCTGCTCCATTGTCCTTGACATGTTGGCCTCCTATTAGTTTCTTGTTCTTGGGTCCATTGGGTTTACCCAGGTCATTCTATCATTTTATTGCTGTCTTGGCCTTTGTTTTATTCATTCTGGAACTGAATATCACTTACGTTGTCCTGACCTTTGCTGGAAGTCCTAATCTTCTGACACTTGCTCCTTACCTTTTGTCCTTACTAATGGTCCTTGCCACCTACCCCTGACATTTACTATTATATCATTTTAATCTAATGTCATTTACTAGTGTTGACATTTTGGCCACAACTCTGCTTAAAGATACTAGGTAATTTTTATTATTTTTTTATTTTGAAAATGAAACAACTAGATACCAGTTGTGTGTGAAAGTCCTTGTCTTGTGTCCTTAAAATGCAAAGGAGTTTTTACATTAAACATACATTTCAGGTTTCACAAAATCTTACGTTGATAATGAATATGTTCTTTAAACTTTATGATTAGCATAGGCTGAGTGAATTAAGGGCCCCCAAAATGAATTATTAGACCAGTTTAAATCAAACTTATAAAATATAAAGAGGAGAAGAAATATAGGGAACCAAAGAGAAAAATAGAAATCACCTGTACACTGCTTGATTTATTCACTGAAATTTTCCTCTGAAGCACTTTCCCTCACCACAACTAGAAATGAATGTCACATTTGGAAATCAGCTCTGTACTCAAGCCAATGGCAGGCAGAGGATAGTTTCATTGTATTTCTCTAAACCTAGCATTCACGGTCTCCTTTTGACTAAATATGACCAGAGATAGTCTTGCCTAAGGACCACTTCAGCAAATAACAGAAAAGACCACAGTGTGTTTTCCGTCTAAGTGTTTTGTAGTTTTAGGTCTTACATTCAAGTTAGAGTACCCTTTTAAATATTAAAATGACAAATATATGTTATTGGCAGGTTTTAAAATTTTATTTTCATATATTTCATGTTGGAACTGCCTCTCTTAAACATGTATTTTGAAGGTAAACTAATTTCATAATTTGAAAATTATGATTCCCAAAAGTTACAATTTCTATGATTTTTGTTATCTTTCTAAAATCACTAGGAAATATAAAAATAAAAATGTTTATTCTCTTAGTCCCAAGGAATATTTGTGCACTTCAAAATAATTTCTTAGCTGCACTTCTGTCTAAGTCTTTCCTTAAAGTGTGCATCAAAGAAAGGGTACAATATTAACCACTTGAACAGTTCTTTACTTGTTAAAGAACAATTATTTAAATCTTTAAACAATTTTAAATAGAACTAGAAAAGTTAAATACTTTTAGTGCTTTTGCTACTGTTACTTTGAAGAACAACAAATGTGTTTGTGTGCTGTTTTTTTCTTAGGCTGTAACGCAGTTTCCTCTAGTATTTTCTGAATGTGACAGCAGCCATCAGTCTTTACCTGCTGTAGTAAATGTCTGATGCCTCAGGCTGTTAGGTATGTTTGATGTTTCAGTGAACAACTTGGAATGTGGGTAAAGTCAAATCACTCATGTCCTTATTTGATTTAAAGTTATGCATAGTGCCCCACGTTACTATGTATGGTTTCTCAACTCTTGGACTAACACAAGGATTCTGTTAGGCAAATGTATTTTAGTAACAACAAATCCCTCGTGGTACACTTTTGCTCAAGATTCATTTTCCATTCATATGTAATTTCTTGTTTCAGTGGTATTTTTAAAAGAAGCAGCATAGTTAGGGTTCTATGAAATTAAAAATTTAGAATGTAAATTTAAAGTTTATTATAGGGAGTTGATCACTTCATCATGTTGATTCTTATATTAAAGTTATCATTCCTGTCATTGGAAACAGTCAGATTCTGAAATCTTTTCTGTAATTTTGGGTTTGCAGCTGTTCAAATAATATTTTCAGAGAAGCTACATCATCCTGAGTCTAATTTAATATTTACTTAGCCAAAATATGTCACCATATGAGGGAAGTACAGTATTGATTTATTTAATTCAGTGACTGCAGTGGGTAGAATGTGTCCTCCAAAAGCTCATGTGTTAGAAATTTGGTCTCCATTGTAGCAGTGTTAAGATGGTAGGAAATCCAATTATGGTATTTGAAAGGTGGGTCCTTTGAGAGGTGATTAGATCATGAAGACTGCCTTCCTGAATGGATTAACCTAGTCTCTTTCCAAGTACTGTGTATGACCTTGTTTAAAATGAAACGAAGGAATTAAAATGAGACTTGACAGTTTCTAAACAAAACGCCCAGTACACATCCTGCAGGTGCTTGGTTTTTACTTAACCACCTGACATCACTCACTCAACCACTGTTAACAGTCATAATTAAGACTGCCTCTTACTAGTAATTTGATCTTTGCTCTACATCAGTATACCTTTGAATATGGTAATTCAAAAGGGATTTCAAGGAGTCAATATAAAATTAGATAATTTGTTGATTAAATACTGACAGTGACATAATAAAATATGTAAGTAGTGAAATGAAATCTGGTCTTTGATCAACTTTGTGTATGATCCTTCTGAGATAAGCAGGGCATGCATTTGTTTTCTTTTTTCCTTTTTAAATTTTTTTTTTTGTGTGTGTGTGACAGTTTTGTGCTGGGCTTTCAAGACCCTTTATCCTGGGTCCTCAAGGACTAATGGCATGGATTTTCTTAAATAAATACAAATTTTGGCTTTAAACTGTTTTTCTATTTCTATGCCATATTGATACATGAATAAGTAGGTGCAATTTGATACTTAAATNCCCCCCCCCCCCCCGTGCCCTCCAGCTCCCAGCTGGATTCAGCCACTGGTGAAATGAACAAAAGGTCAGAGGATGGGAGAAGAGAAAAGTTGATGTGTTTATTCCCCTGGCATCATCTCCGTTGGCCATGGTTTAACAGTGCTTCTGCGGGAGGGTACTTTCTGCCTGTACAGCCCTTGCTGAGTAGTACAAGAATACATTCTATATTTATCTTCATACCTCTACCTGAAATCTTTTGTAAAGTTACTTAAATGTCTCATCTGTTCCTGCTGGGTGTTTCTCCTTCTTTTTCAACAAGAC
>NW_007733177.1:95049-97427 GCF_000696425.1 Galeopterus variegatus | reverse complement strand
TGTATCATGTCACTCCTCTGGAAAAAGCCTCCAATGTCTTCCCATCAGACTTGCAATAAAAGTTAAACTCCTATCTTGTCTCCAGCCCATCTCTCCAAACTTAACTGGGTTGCATGTTTCACCTCACTCCCTGCGTTTCGGCCAGAATGGCTTTCTTTTTGTTCCTCAAACATGTCATGCTTGTTTCCATTTTAGGACTTTACGGGTCCTCCTCTCTGCGGGAACTCTCACAGGTCTTCATTTGGTTGCCTCTGTATTTGTATTTTTTTTACACAGCATTTATTGCTGCATGAAATTTTTACCTACTTTTTATTGTCTGCCTTCCCTACTAGAACCTTAGTTCTACAAGAACAGGGTCTGTTTCATTCATTGCTATAACTATTACTGATACATGAAGGCATTCAAAACCTTTTGGAATAAATGAACATAGTAAAACCCTCTGAAATTACTTGACTAAAAATCGTTGATATAATAGCTGTTGTGTTGGGCTCTTACTTTATTGTTCTTAGTGACTGAGTTATAGGAGATCATACCAAGAGTATTTTTAGCATATACTTAATCTCTTCACAGTTGGTTGTAAATACACATTAAGCATTAAGTATTTATACCAGTTAGGTGTCTACATTCCACTAATGGACAGAAATAAAGCGTTGATTGAAATTCATGTTAATATTTCTGTACAACCATGACCATCTAACTGATTTATAATTGAGAGTAAAAAATGAGTAGTTATATTAAAGACATTTAATGCCAAGTTTCTAATGTGTTTTATTTTTTGATTAACAGTAAAAATAACCACTGTTAAATTACTTTGTCTAAGTAATTTTGGCAGCAAAATCTAAATAATAACTATTTCATAATCTTCCCAATCTTTGTAGTAGCAGCTTTACATGTGGAATCATTTCCAGTGAGAAAATTANTCCGGGAGTCATAGCTGCACGGAGCACAGCTAGGTCAGAAACTCTGCCAAATTGGCAGAGAGATGCTCCACTATGGACATGCTGTCTACCCTGGTCAGGACAGATTCAGGAACTAGGGCAGGATTTTGCCCACAGATGGAGAATATCTGTGGACCTAGAAGAAATAAGACAGTGCTCAGCAGTAGTGAATTCCTCAGACTCAATAAAATTTAGATATGAGCTAGAAGTCATAACATCATCTCACTCATTACACCGTTTTGTATTTTGGTTGATAATTTGTCTTTTTAAAATTATGTAATTTGCTTTATAAAAGTTAAAGTCAGTATATTAAAATTCCATAATAATTACTGCTTATTTCTTCCATTAAGTATAGACTTCATTTAGGGTAACCACATATCGCTAGACCAAATCCATTAAATTATAGGGGATATGTATGTTCAGATATTTTAGCCTACTATTATTTTTCTTCAAGAGAGAAAAGTTTAAACCAAACCATATTTAGAAAAAACAAAAAGGCATGGAACACATAGTTGTAAATGCCGAGGAGCTGAAAGGAAAACTCATTTCAGTTGAGAGCCTAAGTGATTGGCAAGGAAGAGCCGATAACACAGAAAGCCGAGTGTCTGGAGGCCGAGTCCCATTCCACACTCTGCATGTGCAGACGTGAGACAGCAAGCTGCACACCCACGTCCTGCTCTGACCTTGTCATGAGCCACCACCCCCTTGGACAAGTCATTTCATTTCTGTGCACCTCAGACTTTCCTTATATAAAATGAAAAGATTGGGATAGATTTTCTTTTTAGGTTTCTTTCCACTCTAAATTTCCAAAATTCCATGAAAATGAAAACCTGGTCCATGGCATTAAAAGTTTACCAGGGGATTTAGATGATAACAGAGCTATGGCCCAAATTGTATTTGATTTCAACAGTAATAGTGAGGCAACGGGAACATGTAATATACTCTTCATGGAACAGTGATAGAAGTGACTGATGTTCTTGTGATTAATTCCATTTTACTCTTCTGCCTGTTACTTGTATCTGCTCTTTAATGCCATCTCTCTGCCTTCATGAAGTAATCTATCTACTTAAGCCTCACTCCTGAAGATACAGAAGTCTTTCTAGTCCTTGTACATGTGCAAATGCTACACTGACCAGTCTTAATATTGTTGTGTTCTAGAGACCGTGTAATTGGTTTGATGATGACTGCCTGTGATCTTTGTTCTGTGACAAAACTGTGGCCAGTTACAAAATTGACAGCAAATGATATATATGCAGAATTCTGGGCAGAGGTATGTCCTCAATTCTTACATTAATATAGATAATATCAAGAAATGGGAAAATATTTGAGGAGAAATTAAAAATATGGATAATTCACTAACAATATTTTAGTTGCTCATGTTGCTAATAATTTCAGAAAACTATGTTCAGTCACATTTGATAAAGGATTTAACAACTATGC
>NW_007733177.1:68036-94575 GCF_000696425.1 Galeopterus variegatus | reverse complement strand
TTGCTAATAATTTCAGAAAACTATGTTCAGTCACATTTGATAAAGGATTTAACAACTATGCGGATACAAAATGAGAATTATTCTTCTCTTACATCTTACTTGAGTGAATATGTGTGTAAATTCTCTGGTCTCAACCAAAAGAGTTTAGAAACTTATTCACTGGACAGTAGTGCAACAATTTCCTTTACTTAATAGCTGATCTTTTGTTCATTGATTCAATAAACATTACTGGACATCTTCTTTAGATAAGCACCGGACAAAGCACTCAGAGGGACTCATAATATCATGGGCTATATCTGCCTGCAGTTAGAGATTGAGTAGAATAATTATTTTGTACCATAGATATATGAGAATGTGTAAATATGCCCAATGGTTGACTCACCTGCAAATTATGAGTTATGTAGAATGTATGGAGCATTAATTCATGATACCCCTGAAACATGTAAATGAATGCATTAATACATTCTCTTGACTGACTGACTAAATGATCATAGCATGCATTTTACCGTCAGTTTGCTTTCTGAATTGTCTAAGTAGAATGTAATTCTCCTGCTCAAATGAATCACAAATACCTATGTCCTGCACATTCAAAGATTACTTATGAAAACAAAGCTATAAATTCTTAGGGGTGCCTCTTTTGGTTTGGAGAAATAAAAGTAAATTTGGAGGGCAAAGAGTTTCGTAGTTGATGATTCAACCATATATCTCAGGTGGCTCTAAAGCATAAAAACCAGCAAATCGTTCAGCCACAAGTATAGTAGGATAGTTTATAATGTTTAATTGTTTCATAGTGGTAAAGCCAAAGAATTTTTATTGCATGAGGACCATAGACCTTGCATTGATTATACTCATGGCGTTATTTCTCCAGAATGCCTGTGTATTGTGCGTGCATGCTCTTGCATGACCTTTTTTCTTTATTTTATTGTGTGTCAGAACCTAGTTACCATCAGGCTCAAATAGGAAGATAGTTTTAGATGTACATGTCTGAACTACATGTAATATTTGACTTTATCATCACAATCAACAGTCTTAAAGTAGTAACCTAGAGTACATTCTATAAATATAGGAAAACTGGTCTGAATCAAACTCACTCTTTTGCACGTAATTTCAACCAGCTATGATATATTTAATACATTAACAACTATATTAGTATTTTAAAATGTGAAACAAAATGTGACAGATATGTAATGTGATTTTCCCCTTTATACTACTCCTCATTGATTATTCAGTCCACAAATATTAAGCTGCCAGCAAGTTCAAAGTCGCAGTCTTCAAGGACCTTATAGTCCATGGGAGGAAGCAGGAGTATAATCAAAAAATCCTGCCAGTGGGTCTAAATATACATAAAGTCTGTTCTCTTTTATCCATCCCCACAGTCATTCACTCCCCTACCTACCTCAGACCATCACACCTTGAAATTATTGCAACATTTTTCCTGGATTCCTTGCTTTTACCTTCTAGAATGAGTATAACAGTAATTAAGAGTGTGGTCTTTGGTGTCACATTGCATGAACTTAAAATCCTGCCTTGGTACTTTGTATATAACCTTGGGCCAGTTTTGTGATTATTTGTGTCTCAGTTAATGCATTTAATAGGGGTAATAATAATTCTGATTGCATCAATACCCTGCTTCAAATCTTCTGAGGCTGCTGTGATGAAGACCAAAATCATGAACTTGTTGTGCAGAGCCCCATGTTTCCATACCCCTGCCCACTGCCTCTGTAGGTGTATCCTAGCCCCTCTGGGTGTGCTGACTCCACCTCTCTAGTTGTCATCAGGTTTTTGTTGCAGTCTCTCTGCCTACAGTTCTCTCCCCACCCCTCTACCTTCCCTTCATGCCCGGGACTAGCTCAGCACTCCATTGTGTAAATGGTCCGAGCACTCAGGTGTTTTCCTTTTTAACATTTATCCTTGTTCGAAGTACATATTCAAATCATTGTTTATTTAAAAATCTATTTCTGCATTGGACTGCAAGAGACTTAGTATGTTTCATTTTTAGGATAGAAAAGAAAAAAATTTGAGAAACATTGTTTTTAATATTTAAAGTCATAACAATAGAGTAGAAGCTGTGCTTCAAGTGCCTTTACTTTGTTAGGACAAGTACCTTTGTCACGTACTGAAAAATTCTTGATGAGGGTTATAGCAATTTGTTTCTAGACCCTATTTTAGCAAATCTAGGGAGTTTTTAGTGTATACTTCTGATTTCAGAAAACAAGCATAATTAAAACCACTAGAATAATAAAGAAATGTCAGGGAAGAGTTAGAAAAAATAGGAAATGCTAAGGAAGAAGATTTTAAGAAGCTTTAACTTTGACAAATAATTAAAAAGCAAAATAATTTTTAAAGTCTATAAAATGGGGAAAATATATCTACCTCATAGTATTCCACTGGATTAAATGAGATAATGTTTACAAATGATTTAGCTCAGAGCCTGTAACATAGTAAATCTTTATCAAGTATTATCTATAGTTGTGAATTCGAAAATGTAATCAATTATACTGTATCTTTACTAACACATTTCAGCAGACTGTTGTTTATTCTTCTCTGTCAATATTCCTCTCTAAAGCCTAGCTCCGCCCAGTTCAATGCACATGGAAGATCATCTGAAAGCGAGAAAGTCCTTGAGGTTATTCCATATTTTGTTGTTATTGTTCCTCCTATTTATTGTATTTCCTCTTATAATTTTTACCGATTTCTGCAAAATGAAACCAGAAGAGATGGCTGGGTCTCTGGTAATGCAGTACAGGAGAATATCAGGATAAAACACCAAACAATAATATATTAAGTTTATTATTATTGTGACATATTTCTTTGGTTAATAACCAGAAATATTTGTTTTGAAGAAAATTAATGAATAAAGGGAGCAACTCATTAATACAAAAATTTTATAACTATTTGAGATTTTCCTCCTGTTTATCTTAGGGTGATGAAATGAAGAAATTGGGAATACAGCCTATTCCTATGATGGACAGAGACAAGAAGAATGAAGTCCCACAAGGCCAGGTATGTATTATGAAAGTCAAATTGCTATTGTTAAAGTCAAATAGTGTTCAAGACGGTCATAAAATCATACGTGAATAGAAATCATATCCATCTTTTGTTTGGTTTCAGGGAATGGGTCATTCCCATTCTGGTGATTTTTTAAAAAATTTTTTTAATTTGGGGGATGTGGTTGCTGGTAAGGGGATCCAAACCCTTGACCTTGGTGTTATCAGCACCACACTCTAACCAAGTGAGCTAATCGACCAGGCTCCCAGGTCTGGTGATTAAGGTAGAAACTTTATCAATTTATCCTATAGGGGCTGCTAAGACACTCTTAGGTATCTCATTTGTGTGATGAGAGTACATTCTAGAAGAGTTTGTGAGTCTGGTCAAGATGGCAGAATAGAAGGTTCCCAGTGTCACTGTCTCCCACAAATCAACCAATTTACAACTATAAAAATGTAACATCAGCCAACCTGGGGCTGCTGGAGCTCAGGGGAAGAGGAGAGACCTATGGAGTTCATGAAGGTGGGAGAAGCCACGATGAGAGGAAGAAAAAATTGCTCTGAGCATTTCAGGCCAAGGCCACTTTAAGGCTGGAGCTGCTGAGCGCATGGAGCAGGAGCCAGCAGAAGCCACAGCTGTGCTTGTCAGGTGGAGTTGCTTGGAGGTGGCAGGGGAGAGGAGGGCCTTGGCAGCCCCCAGGACAGCAAGACCACTAATAGGGTTCACGTGGACCCACGCAGGAGTGAGGAGCCAGAATAGCTGTAAAAAGGGAGTCATTCAAAGACCGGTGAGTCATTGCAAGGGACCAGCACAGGGCCCATCCCATGGGAAGAGTTTGGAGCATGGGCAGTGGGGGAGACAGGCCCACTGGGGGAACACTGAGACATAGCAAGGACAGCCTATCTGCCCCCCAATCAGTGCAGGACCACTCAGAGGAGACTGCTCGCGAATGCAGAACTACATGGGGTGCAGTTTGATGAAAAAACTCAGGCCCAAATTAGAGTTTCTGTACAACCCTGATCCACTGGGTCTCTGGAGAACCGGAAGTACCTATAAGGTCAAGCAGTAAACACTGAGCTGCACAAAAAGCCTTCCCTAGGGAAAGAGCAGCAAAGCAGCAATTTAGCTTATCCACACAGCTCAAGTACTGGTTCCCACAGGAGGTTCCCCCATTTTAGAAGTAAGCAAAGGACAAAAACTTAGTTCTGGCCCAGCCATACCACGAGGACCTTGGGGCCCGGCCCGCCTTGGAACTGGAGACTTGGAGCCAGGGACCAGCCCCCACCCCCACATCCAGGTACACCGCGCCAGCATCTCAGGGCTCACCCAGGGACCTCAGTCATAGAGAAGGAGACCAGACCCCCTGCACACAACCAAGCACACCATGCCAGTGACTCAGGGCCCGCCAGGGGACCTGAGGTATGTAGAAGGGGACCGGACCCCCTCTCCCACAATCAGGCACACAGCCAGCACCTTTTGGCCCCTCCTGGGGGCCCAGGGCTTGGATCCAGGACCTGGACCCCCCTCCCACAACCAGCCCCACTGTGCCAGCACCTTGGAGCCTGCCTGGGGACCCAAGGCATAGAGAAAGGGCCTGGAGCCCCCTCCCACAACCAGGCACACCACACCAGCACCTCAGGGCCCATCTGGGGACCTGAGTCATGGAGCTGGGGACCTGACCCTGCCCACAACCAGGCACACCACCAGTGTCTTGTGACCCCACCCAGGGACCCAGGGCTTGGAGCTAGGGACCAGACCCCCCTCCCACAACCAGCCACACTTTGCCAGTGCCTCAAGGCTGACCTGAGGCATGGAGAAGGGGACTGGACCCCCCCTGCCACAACCAGGCACACGGTACCAGTGCCTCGGGGCCCACCCAGGGACCCAGGCATGGAGCCAGAGAACAGACACATCCCACAGCCAGGCACACTGCCAGCACCAAGGAGCATGCCAAAAATATCACCTCCATGTGAGTGGCCCACCACAGCCACCACAATAACCATGGCTGCTGCAAAAATGGCTAGATGACACAACCACCACACAGATGGTCCGCCAGCGCTGGAATGCATTGACACAAGGACAGTCACCAGCAGAGATAGAAAAGAAGAGGATGTCTCTCTCCACAAAGCCCATTTCAGAGTTACAGAAGAAGCATCTGCTCTACAATAATATTGGGGGACCTGATCACACCTCTCAGCATTGGACAGATCATCTAGGCAACAAATCAACAGAGTAACCATTATTCTATCAGAAGGAGAGAAGAAATCTAGGGTAATTAGAAGGGGGGATGGGGAGAGAGAGGGGGATGGGGAGAGATTGGACAAGGGGCATAAAGAATAATCATGATTTTTAACAATATATATGCTAGTAATATTGATTTGATCAACATATCTCAGTGTTGAACCCCCAAAATATATATAATCAATTTTGAGTCAATAAATAAAATAAATTAAAATAAAATTAAATAAATAGAAACAATAAATAAATTAATTAAATAAAAGGGTTTGTACTTTTAATCTGGGTTTGAGGGCCAACTCAAACCTCTGATTTTGTTCCCAGTGCTGCAAACCTAAAAAAGAAACCTTGAGGGTATGGCTGTATTGTTGGCTGGGAGGATTTAGTTCTCAGTGGTCAGAACCTAGAACCTTCTTCATTCAGAAGGAGTTTGGGAATAGTAAGACCAAGGTTAGGAAATCCTCAGTGGATTTAAAGAATTCACAGCTGTCCTTGCCATCACTTTTTTCTACTGATATGATTGCATTAAGTGGGCTTTCTTTTCTGACTTCAAAAAGATGGGATGGCTGAATTTGAATTGTTAATAATTTTAACAAGCAGAAAATATTTTGTCATTGGCTATACAAAAATGTTTTCTGGAGAGTAACATAGATTTTGAGTCAGGTCCATTTTTTTCTAACAGATAATGCTTAATATTTCAGAACATTTTGAGACTCGTCTCAGCATAAATTGACATTAACTATTCTTTTTCCAGGACTTACTATATAATTTATGTTAATTTTTTTAACATTTTGAGAGTTCTTATTCCCTGTTACTTTTGCATGGTGTATGTGTGGTGTGATTAATTATTTCTTAATTACAGATCATAGTCTTCTTAAACCACCAATCTTCTAATGGCATAATGAGGAAGTTAGTTATGGACAAATGATTATAGTATAGAATTTGTTTAGAAAACATTTTTAAACATTTACAAGATGAGATGATGGTTTTAGATATGTTCTCAAATTTTCCTACTTTATTTAAAGTTTATTCATACTGAAGTTTAGAAAAGTCTACAGCTCGTAGAGGGCACCAGCACATCAAAGAGGTTGAATACTTTGCTCATGGTCATTGCCTCCACTCGTGTCCCTAGCTAGTTTTTTTTTTTGATGAGATGCTCATTTTTTCTTCTTTATTTAAAAGTGAATCTGACATACCTATCATGCATGCTACAAATACACAGATGCTCCTGCATTTACAGTGGGGTTACTTCTGATAAACCCATTTATAAGTTGAAAATAGTGTAAGTCAAAAATGCATTCAGTACATCTAACTTACAAAACATCATAGCTTAGCTTAGCCTACCCTACCTTAAACATGCACAGAACATCTGCATTAGCCTGCAGTTGGGCAAAATCTTCGAATACAAAGCCTATTTTATAATAAAGTGTTGACTATCTTATGTAATGTATTGAATACTATCCTGAAAGTGAAAAACAGAATGGTTGTATGGGCACTCGAGGTACGGTTTCTACTGAATGTGTTGCTTTTGCGCATAAAGTCAAAAAACCCTAAGCTGAACCATTGTAAATCAGGAACCGTCTATTTTGTAGTTCAACTAAATTTTAACATTGTTTATGGAACTTTTCTAAATATGGAGTCACAGCTATTAGTCTTTCCTATCAGTTTTCTGCTTTTCATGTCATATTTTAAAAGTCCTTTCCCACTCTGAGGTTATTTAATTATTTGTTTATATTTTCATGAGTTACTTTTTTTGTTTCATTACTTTACATTGATTTGTTAATTCATTTGGAATTTATTTTCTTATATGATTTAAAATAGGCATCTAACATTTTTTTCTTTCCAAGTATTTCAACAGCCGTCCCAACAGAATGTATAGGATAGCTGAAAATTTCTCACTAATACTGTCAGAGTAT
Source organism: Galeopterus variegatus (assembly GCF_000696425.1). Lineage (NCBI taxonomy): Eukaryota > Metazoa > Chordata > Mammalia > Dermoptera > Cynocephalidae > Galeopterus > Galeopterus variegatus. The sequence continues at coordinate 87,436 of NW_007733177.1, read as the reverse complement.
GGGTTCTGTTCTAGTTTTTAATTAAGGTAATAGTTTGTGTCTTGCCAAAACTCCAAGTTCATTTGATCAGCTAATATTTTACCAACTATACTACTCTAAATTGTTGATTACTATGAAATTATTCTTTGCCATAATAACGAAATGTCTACTTTCCAATAACTAATCTCTTTCTTGGAATCTTCTGCCCCATGACATCTGCTCAATATTAGAATAAGAAAATCTCTGCGTGAATCATAAAGTTAAAAATGGAAACGCACAGGCATTATTTTAGTAAGATTGCTGTGGTGAAAGACTTAGGAGAAAACTAAAAGTGACCATGTAGATTTGATCATTCTGCATCCTTTGATGCATCTCATTGCAATTCAGGTTTTTAATGAACTTGGTAAGCTGTGGTTTTGGGGGGTCACCTCATCCAGGCAGTCAATTTTATCTTGCACATATTATTAACCACTTGGCAGTTATTTATTGATAGGTAGACAATCTGTGTTCTCTGGCTAATCATCTGGTAGCAGGCCAGTCTGAGGTAGTATCATTTATTTTCACAGTGGCCTAGAATTCCTAATAAAGTGTTCTTTAATATTTTTTTAAAGTAATACAGACTTTAAAACTGTGACATCTAATGCATTGAGAGAATGATAACCTGAGAGAGCTATGAGAAAATCAGTGGCGTTTGTTGTAGGTCTAAAAAAGGGGTGGGAGGATGCATAAAATATGAAGAGACCAAGGAAGGTACCAAAGCCAAGGGCAGAAGACAGCCAGACAGAACACACCGTAGGAATTCCTGAACGCGAAGTCAGAAGAGAGTCACACATAGAGAAGAAAAGCCAGTTTGATATTTAAATGTCTATGGTAGAGCACGAAATTTGACCAGAAATAAGAACAGGACTTTAGTTATAACTTCACTGATCTATAGAATCTCATTTAATGCACGTGGGTTTTACATGTCAATAGGTATTAACTTTATAATGTGTATTAAATTTTTGTTTTATTTCTAGAATGTATTTTAACACACTTTAAAATGCATTCTACAATAGTATTCATTTGAGCCCAAATATCACATACAGCAAAACTAGAACATTTCATTTTATAGCTAGACTTCAGAAACAGGAAATTCACTTAAGAAATATAAGTACTACTAGAGTTGCTAATGTTCAATTTTGTTTCTCTTCCATGATTTCTGTACCGCGGCAGCTCGGATTCTACAATGCGGTAGCCATTCCCTGCTATACCACCCTGACCCAGATCCTCCCTCCCACCAAGCCTCTCCTTAAAGCATGCAGGTATGTACACTGTGCTGTAATGTTATTTTTTAAAAAACCTAAGACTCTGTATATGATTTTTTACTCCATCAACATGCATATGTGTCTTATCTACAGTATACCATAAATATAATTTTATGTGCTATGTGTTTGCTTAGATATCAGGTTGTCGTGTTCAAGGGTCTCAGGTGGTCCTAGTTAACCAGCTTCCATGGGAGCAACTTCTCCCCTTCTGTCTGATTCTTATCAAAGATGAGTTGTCGCCACCATCTGATGCTCAAGCAGTTTGTTCTGGCAGTGCTCTTACAAGACAGAGGGCGGGAGCAGGTGGGAACCCACCTGACCTGGAGGGTCTCCGTCCAGTGACTATTTTCAGAGTTCGGGAGATCTTTGCTCCTTTCTTAAACCTGTATTCAGTCTGGGTCGGTTACCAGGTGTCTCTTTCAGAAAGGGGTTTAAGTTGTTCTTATAAGAGTGCCTTTTGCTATAAGGTTCATGAGAGGTGCATCTTTGCTGAGGGGTCCTTGTCTGCTGGAAATCCCCAGGCTAGATGGTAACATACTGCTAAGTGACACCTGGCGTCTGTCCTGCGAGATGCTGGAGTGGGCCTTATGGCGATCATTGATCTCAAGGCCAGGGTGTGTCTCTTAAACAGTATACTACGTAAGTACTTGTATATGTGAAGAGTATTTATTCAAAGTCACTCATTCACCAAAAAGGAATGAAAAGGTCTTTTTGTTTTTGTTTAATGCAGATGTTTCCCATTTAGTACAGTTTTCAGAAAGACAGGACAGCAATGTCTGTTCAGGGGTGCTTATTAGGAAAGGGGCTCAACTTAAATTACATAGTTTATTGCTTAAATGCAAGAGAGAGGAAACTTGAATGGGGATCCCCTCCGCTTTAAGGGTTTTTTTTTTTTTTTTTAATTTCTAAGCAGAAGTAGAAGCCATCTGTTACCTGTTCTAGCTTTAGATTTCTCCCTGTCCTTTCCTCATCTTTTTTGAGGACTGAACTCAGTTAAGAACATTGGAATTTTAAAAATATTTCTATTTTACTTTTAAAAGAAGTTCCCTCTGAGGAAGGCAAAGGGCGACGGCCAAGCAGCTGTGTGTGTGAGTTCTCTTGGTGAATTGTTTCTAACTAGCCATAACCAAACGTGGGGGTTGGAGGAGATGCTCCATGGGAGGACAGAGGACAGACATTTGGCCAGATAGCTTTAAACAAAACCAAAAACCTAAAGAGTGTTTTCCCATTCTCTGCTGTTGAATCTTATTTTATGGGCTGTTTCTAAAAGGAAAACAAAACCAACAAGCAAGAACATTAAAAAAAAATCTTGTCTTTTTCCTGTTTAAAAAATGGTTCTGTTTCCTCTCTACTCCTGTGGAGATAAATGTAACATCCCAGCTTGTTTTGTTGAGCCTTAACTGACTTTAATTAGTGGTTAGTTTATTAAAATCTTATCTTATTACATGAGGGTTAAGCCATAATGGACAATGTGGAGTGTGAGCTAGGACTCATTCTTGCTGGAATTAGGTTGTAAAAGGCAATGCACCATTAAAGAGAAATTAGAATATCAATTTAAATCCAAATATGTTAAAAAAAATCCTAAGCAATATTCAAAGGTCATTACATATTCAAAAACTCTCTGTGTTTTATGCTAAATATTTCTAAACCAGCAGAATAAATGCTTACTATGATTATCAAGCATGGGAATAGGTTATTGATGTACTTCACTTTGAAAGCTCTGAGGATATGGTGTCCAGCTCTTCTGGCATGTTTGATGCATTGCTGCTTCAGTATACTGGACTGAACCACACAATCACTTAAAGGCTATTTAAATTTTATTAACTTAAGAAATTTATCATGTATCATTGGTATTCAAGGGAACATACCAAAATTAGTGTGTGCCTTTTACCAATACATCAGAAAATCTCTAGGATCTCGAAATTGATACCTGATGATATGGTATAAAAGTTAAAAGCATTATACTTTTCAGTTTATATTTTAGGGATTTCTTCTGTCCAAAGTTGTCTTAGCATATTTGGTAAAAGGAATTTGGGGGAAGAATTTTAAAATTGTGTTTTGTATGAATTTTGTGTTTGCCAATGCCAAGGTTCCCTTCTGATTCTGACTTTGCATATAAGAAAGCAGTGCTGACAGGAGCCCTGCCAGGTCAGCCGTGCCAAGCAAGGTGGTGGCTGTGCAGTGGTGTTGATCACACCATTGAAGATGACGACGGTGCCTGTGACATTTGAACTAAAAATATTGAGAGAGATTAGAGGAGTGGGGGAGAAGTGAGGCTGTGCTTCAGATGCGAGATCACCAGAACACAAATACGGTTTTATTGTAACAAGGACATTTCAAAAGTTTTGCCAGGTGTAACTTAAGATGACTGTATATATGACACAGTGTTCAAAATAAGGACACTCCCCAGCTTCAAGTGTCACGTGGTAGGGTTTACAAAGGCCTCCTGGGAGCCTCACTGTTCCCACCCCTCCGCATGTGAAGCCTCTGGCCGTTCATGCTGTTCCTGAATGTTCTTGCTGCTCTGTGCCTTCCTTCCTTGCTGTTTATCCTGCGTATTCCTCAGCAGTAAGTCCTAGGGGCATTCCCAGTTCAAGTTGATCCTTATAACTGATTAAGAAATGACATATCCTGAGCCCCAGCATTGCTTTTTGCCTTTGCAGTCTGGAGCTGATGGGACAAGGAGCCCCTGATGCTTTCTTTGGTGGCTCTTACGCTCTTTCTTGAGGAAACATCTTGCAAGCCTGCCTGACCGCATCACTCTGGTTTTTGTCAGTCAGAAAGGCACCGCAAAAAGCCATTATGCTTAGTTACAACATAGGACTGTTGGTTAATTTTTGAGACGGAGTTCAGAAATGCTTTTCTAAACTTTGCCTGTAACTGCATCTTTTATCCCTAGGGATAATCTTAGTCAGTGGGAGAAGGTGATTCGCGGGGAGGAGAGTGCGGTATGGATCTCGTCCCCATCCGCGGCCCAAGGGACCTCTGAGAAGCTGCCTGTTAAGATCGATCATTGACCGGCGCAGACATGCCGTCCAGCCTCAAGATTCCCATCTTGCTTCTTTGACTTTTTTTCCTTTTATTTTTGTGGGGGGGAAAACCTTCACCTGGTAACTGGGGTGCAGACCTCTCCAAGAAGGTACATCAAGTAAATATGTGAAGTCCCGCTGGTCTCATGTGTAGTGTGTCCCAGACAGTAAACAACAGGACCCCCATGTGCAGAAGCCAGCTGGCCAGGTGATTCCATTTGACTTGCAAACTGGCCTTTCCTGACAGGCTGGTTTGCTGAGGCCTTCTGGAAATGGACAGAAATTACTGAGAAGGGTACTTTCCGTTATGTCTTTCTAGTGAGGGTTGAAATGGTACTATGGTGGTATTGTACTTTGGATTAACACAGTGTTGCTTTGATGTTGTTGGCTATAAATAGGAATTTTACACATTACTGTTGTGAGTGTTCACGTGTGACCTACTTGTGATTAACTCGAATTGTAGCCCACAGCCTCGGAACTAGTGCCACTGAGGCTGCAGAGGAAGAAGTGATGGGGAGTCAGCTCCCCACGTCAGAGCTTTCTGAATTTAGTTAGGCAGATCACAGTATATTCTTTACACTAAAGACTAAGGGAAAGTAGACTTTCTGTCCTTTTGAGAAGAGATACAGTTGTACATCACAGTAAGTTTCATAACTTCAAAATTCATTCAAAGGATGTCAAAGAGTCATTTAAAAATTGTTTCTTTTTTTTTAGTCTTGGCGAATTTACTGAACCCTTTGCATAAAAAAACAAAATAAAAGAAAGGCATGTAAATTTTTTTAACGTACAAATGTGAATTTTTAATAATGATTTCTTTATATTTTCACTTTGACCATTGCAAAATTTCAGACTCACATTCAAAATGGAAGTTTTATTCTAAAAATTATTTAATTAAAGTGCCATAATTTTTCTTAAATGCGAATTAGTCCATAAAATATAGGTCTTCTGTAATTTTACTTTGATCTGCTACGTTCATCTCCCATTGGATCCTTATGCTCTGAAATTATATTTCATAAGCTTTATGTCCATGGCATGGAAGTTGAAGAAGGTGGCAGTGCAGTCACATTGCTCCACATTTCTGTTCCCTTGACCCTTCTCACAGATCAGGTATCTACATAGAAACCTGTGGTTTAGATAGTTTCTTCCATACAACTTATGGTTGACTAACATTACTGCGCAATGTACATTTTTTGAAAAATACAAAAGTAATACTCTGGACCCCTTCCTACAAATATTATAAGGCAATTACTTCTGGTGCATATTTATACTTTAAATTTAGATTTTTTAGCACAATGGCACAGTAGCCTCCAGACCTGTGATTCGCTCTAACCCGAAGGAATTAGAGTCTCAGGAGTGACAGTCCAATCCATAACAAAAAGCTTAGTCACTAGTCACATGGCAGGAAACTAGAATAAGCCTTTTAACATAATAAAGTTTTAGCATATGCTTCTACACATTCAATACTTTCCATGTTGTTGTTCATATGAGCTGGGTTCTGCACAATTAAATTAGAGGTTTTTACAACATGGTTTATTTATGTTGTAGTGAAGTTGGCTATAGATAAACATTGTTCTTATTTTAAAGTTAACACTACGTGTTCAGTTTCCTTATGGCCTGCTGAAAGTTGCCACCTTCCCTACATGGAGCTCCATCTGCAATTGTAATTATACAGTATGAAGTAAAATGTAATGACTAAAGAGAGAGGAATACCACTGTGGCTAGATACACACACAAACCTGTATGTGTGGATGTAATGCATGAAGACACACACTCACATAGATGTATATATGATACACACTCATATGTATGTATGCAGACATACACACGTGTATATATATTATATACACACATGTATATATGAGAGAGAGAAGGAGAGAGAAGCAAACATGTATGAAAAGTAAACATCAGCCCCATTCGTCAAAAGTGGTGCTTTTTTTATGTTGGAAAACGTATATTATTACTTGATAAGGAACTGAGAAAATGCCATTTTTCATGTTATTGTATGCACAGAACTGAGTTCTAAAAAGTTGCATAATTTTCTGCATACAAATTTGTGCAACTGGATACCACGGAATACAGTTTTAATCACAAAAATTTATTTAGTCATTTAATTTAACTTGGAGATTGAATTGCAGAAGGGGGGGAATACCGTTTAAGATTCTTGTTTAACTTAAAGGATTTTAAAGGAATTCATTAATTTTGCCTCTTGATATAGAAAACAGTAATGGGGTGAGAATCTCATGGTTATTTTTGCATTTTATGGTTGCTGTTCTGATAATAGTATTACAGAAAATTCTCTTGATTTGATATAGCCACGTATATAATGTTGTGTGACCTCTACTTTGAACAGTTTTCCAAAGAAATGTGTATGGGTTTATTGGTTGGTGGATTTCTTGTGAAATATTGTCATAATAGAAACACAGTTTGAACAAACAACTATATTTTGACATAACTGTTAACATTGCTTTTACCAAGTTTAAGATTTACACAGGAATCATAAATTTACCTAAAATAACAGGACCCCAGATGCAATGATATTTAGTTAATAATTTGTTTTGGAAAACATGCAGTCAGGAGATTTTTTGTATTTTGGCAGATATGTTTAGCATGCAAATTTTTTTGCGTTCTGTTTCTCAACTTTTCCCCAGATCTTTGCTTAAAAAAATAATATGAGAAGCCAGGCAGATGTTTTTATTATCAGATCTTTTGATAAGTTTCTCATTAAGATGGTATTTAATATTGAGCCAAATTTCCCTGTCCAGTATAAATTTGATAACCAGCTATGATTATATATAGAATGTTTGATTTACAAAAATTTATATTGGTTATGTTGATTTATGCATAATAGACAAGTTTTATGGTTACATGCAGTTATTCCATTATATTTCCACACTTCATGAATGTACTTTTTTAACTAGAAATGTTCTTGGAATATAAATGCATGCCAACAACAACATAAAATATTGAACTTGGGCAGTGGAATAAAATCCTTAAAAAATGCAAGCATCTTATTAATTAGTAATTGATTCTAAGAATTAATTAGAAAAACTTTTTTAAAAAATACAATGGATGTGGAAACTAATTCTCAAAAATGGCCCTTTTGCTAGGGTAGGGATTGTGATCCATTACCTGGCTTTTTAGTTGCAAGAAGCATATGAGAAACCAATCTTAAAAAAGCAGCCACGTTGAAATATTAGACACCATTGTCTTCATTCCTGACTCTTCTGCACTGGAAATGGATTTGTGTAGACAATTACAGTGTGCTCCAAGTGGCTGCTTCTCACAGCAACAAATGCAGTTCATTTGAAACTAGATTTGTTCAGTATAGGTTTCCTCTTTTTCGCATGCTTTTTAGATAGTTTTAATTTTGTACAATCTCAGTGAATTTTGCTTTATTGGTATGTTCATGTACACTAGATATGTTTGTACAGGATACACACAGATCTTTATATACCTGCCTTTTTAAATAGAGTTAGATTTGGATATTGTGTTCCTGGTCTTTTAACTCAAAATTAAGATTTGAGCTTTAATAGGACTAAATGATTCACCATGCCTTGGCCTGTGCCTTTATTTTAAACACTGTAATTTTTCTTCTTCATTCACATATTCATTATTTTGCTTTTCTTGCTTAATTGAAAACATTTAAAGGACACATCTTTGCTTAATGTTATCAAGTTAAATGAGTAGGACCATCCTCTCTTCATCTGATTTCTTTCCTTCATTTGACTTGATTGACCTACACCCTGGTGACTATAACCAATGAACTGTTCAGATTCACTCGGTCTTGCAAAGACTTCCAAGAACTGTGACACTGATTGTGATGTGATTTTCTTGGGTTTCAGGTACGTAAGCATGATTTAGATGCTGAAAATCACTTCTTTATATATTTTCAAACATGTGTTTGCTTTCTATACTTTGCTGATTTTATTTAGGGTTTAATTCTTTAAAGACTTTATTCATTTAGTCACTTCAGTGTATCCCTCCTATTGCAAGTATTATTCTGATTTAAAAATCACTGTAAATGTAAATTAGCCAAATACGCTATCAGTTGTGTTTCCCCATGCTTGTCAGTGCATGGCTGTTGTATTTTTACATGTGCAAAGTATCCTGATACAAATATGTTGACTTCTTTAAAAATTTATATTAAGTTTAAATTAGTGATACCCAATGCAATATACACTTTTTGTTGTTATTTTTTGTCTTTTTAAAAAACTGGATATTTTGGTTGTCTAAGCATTGGATGTATTGCATTGTGTGTGAAGACAAAAATAGCAAAAAAGAAAGAAAAAATGTTTCAACAGTGTTCTTGTTTCAAATTAAGAAGATACAACAAAGAGAAAGACTTTAGTGTTTCCCAACAAACACGTTTAAAATCCAAAGAAGCATTACTATCTTCACTTGATTTTTCTTTTCTCAACCCAACAGTGAAAAGTAGTATTTTATAAGTTGTGCATAGTCTGCCTGCTCTTTACTGCAAGTATGAGAAAACTAACTGAAAGCATGCAGACCGGCATGGTTCTGCAAGTGCACAGAATAATGTCACTAAGGACCGAGGCAGAAACTTACAGCCAAGTCCAGAGTTTGCCAGATAGGGAAGTTGGTTTACATTTTTCAATTCCTAGCTAATATTTTTGAAGTACTGTATATTTGCAGAAGTTTAAGTGGACAATTTGTATTCCTATCGTAAGTTGTTTTAAAAGTATTATCTAATACTCTAGCCCACCTAAAATGTCCATATATCATGGGCATTGCAACCTTTGTTTATTCCTTCAGTCACCTTAATACCCAGTCCGATACTGTATCTCAAATAGCCTATATAAATGAAATATGGGAATATTATTTTCCATATGACATGTTGTATGGTGTATATGCTGTGTATTCATTTAGTGTGCAAGTTGAAAGTACAATAGATTTATCTATAGAAGGTATTTCTATATGATGCCCCTACCTATTTGAAATTATGTGCTTGCCCAAAACACTGTGAAACAGTTACCAAAATTTGTACAAATGGCAGTATCTTGACTCTTTCTAAGAAGGAAAGATGACTTTCTTTACCTGAACATATGAGCAAAAGACATAACTATATCCATACCTGACTAAGACATGTAAGAGTTTTCTGATGATCATCTACTTGCTGACCAAACACTGCTGGAGTGTAATGCAGGTTATGTGTTATCAAAAATACAATGCTTATAATAAACTGGTTTGTAGAGTCAGTGGATGTGTATTCCAAGTTTTGAGAGGCTCTCTTTTGGATGAAGAAAGAATTTCAAGCTAACCATATCCAACTTTATTATAGTTGATGAGTTAGTAAATTTTAAAAAATGATTTTATATGTATGACATATAAAAATCTTTGTAAAATGCGCAAGTGCAATAATTTAAAGAGGTCTTAACTTTGCATTTATAAATTATAAATATTGTACATGTGTGTAATTTTTTCATGTATTCATTTGCAGTCTTTGTATTTAAAAGAAACCTTTACTGTTATGTTTGTATAATAGAACAGTAATCATTTATTATAACCGAGGCAAGTTGTAAATAAATTCATAATTCAAACAGCCAGTATATATGCATATATGGGTGTTATATCGCAAAATCTATCTTTGATTTACTTACATGCTTAGAGCAGCAAGAAATCTTTTGTTGATATGTAATTATACATATAATATATATATATGTATGATACATGAAATATATTTAGAAATGTTCATAATTTCAATGGATATCCTTTGGTGTGAATAATTGAATACAGAGTTTTTAAAATATTATTTTTCACGTTTATCATTTGCTCTCATTTGTGGGGAAGGTAAGAGTCATTTTATAAAAATTCATTTGAAAACATCTCAGGCCTTGTTTGCCTAGAAGGTACCTGTCATTTGCTTCATTTTCTAGCAGAAAGGATGAAACAACATAAAATGTTAAATTTTATAAGATGATCTAATAACTTCAATTAAATTGTATAACTTTAAACATTCAAGGACTATTTAGGGAAACAGTCATTTTTTTAGAACGATTGCTTCAGATGATGGAGATAATCACATTGAGTGGTGACCCGAACACTCCCCAAGTGTTTTTCAGCCACAACCCAAATGTACAGTCACTAGGAGAACATCAACACGGGAAGAGAAGTGCTGGGCAGGAAGCAGAGGTGCGTGTGTGCGTGTCAGTACTGAGATTCTTTCTGCTACAGTAAAGGACATTTTCTAGGCTCAGCCTCACTTAATCTGTACACAGCAGTGAGTACACTCATGGTTTTATTTTTAAAACTCTACTTCAAGAAATTGTTTTTTTTTTTTTTCATTTTGGCTATCTCTGCTTGCCATCAGGTGGGTGGGCAAATAATAAATATTTAAGACCAAAAAGTTAAATTTCATTTGTATCCTCAGACCATCCCTCACTTTAAACGTATTAGAGCTAAATTAAAAAAAAATTTACTGGAGTAAAGACTTGCTGCATTGTTAAATATGAGTGTCCACAGCCTTGTGAATGAGAAGGAAAATGTAGGTAGCGCTCAAAATGGAATTCGTCCCCAATACCAAACGCGCACTGATGGGTGCCCCCCGAATGAATGGCGCTATACACATTGCTGACAGGATTTTTATTATGTATTCATTTCCAGTGAGTAAAGCTGAATAAAGTATTTACTGCATTCAAAGTAAATTTCATGAGATAATATATCCTTAAAATCATTTGGCGATTTGAGTTGCAGATTGGCACTCTGTAAAGCTGATGTGACTTTGAATCCTCATTTTGATTTTTTCCATCAACTTTACTGTATCTCAAGAGTTCTGAGGAGAATCACATTTCTCAGTCATATTATTTCCTAATGCAAAAGGAATCCCCAGAAGCAACACTTAGCAAACATTTATTCAGCGAATAATTACTGGGCTCTTACTGCCTGGAAGGGAGGAAGCTGGGAAGGGAGGTGAGGAGCACGAGGCGGACACGTTGTCTCTGCGGGTTTGGACTTGACGTCTTGGTCTCACCGACGCCGACGGCCACTTGCCACTGCTTCCTGTGCACTCTGTCCTTTCTGTAGTTACTGTCTTCAAGTCACAGTCCCTGAAAGATGGAAAGGAAACCACACATTTGAAGACCTGAAAATCTCAGAAATTTAACGACCATTAAAAAAATTTTCCAAATAATACACAATTGACACTGTTCTCATAAAAGGAAGCTAGACGAGACAGAAACCAAACAGAAGCATGTCCTTCACTCTATACTTTTCTCCTCCTCCCACACTCTTTGCTCGCCATCAAAGATAAAGAAGTCTCCCATCACATATTTAGACTTTTCCTGGATAGATACTGAGGAGCAAAAGGAAAGTGACTAGAAAATAAAATCAGGAATTTATTTGAAGTATCAACTTCCAAATTCCTGCCTGATCATTGTACATATTCACATAATATCTAGCCTTTCTGATGTCTGTGTCCCTAATAAAATAGAACTCTTGCTCAGAATAATGCCCCTTGAGCATGGTAAATAGTCGTTAAAAAGAAAAAAAAGATTTGAACATTTTTAACAAACAGAATGACAGAGACACATGAATATATCATATTCATAAAGAAAATGACATATACCTGCTTAAACCTTGCATTAACTAAAAAAGCTGTGTACCAGAACACCCCATTTCCTAGGTCTTCTGGGTAATTGGATTTTGAATACGTGAAATCATGAGTGTTAGGGGTGGGACTTGGAGGTCATTGGTACAACCTCCCACCAGCCAGTGGAAGATCTCTTACTCGCTTTCTGATATGTGGGCATGCAACTTCACACCGCGCCTGTGGTAGATAACACACTACCATAATGCAAACCAGAGTGTTATTTGACAGCTCTAGTTGCCAGAAAGTTCTATTAAGAGTTGGCCTGAAATCTGTTGCTTTATGATTTCTATTGCAACATACTAGCTCTGTACTTACAGCCACTAGAGAAGTCCACTTCCTCTTTATCTGGCAACCTTTTAATTATTTGAAGAAAGCTATATGCTCAAGCCAACCTTTCTAAATAGCTTTAAAATATAAATTGGCTAAGCAGCCTGAGATATTCTTGACATTGTCCCCTATAAATTTGCCAGGTGGCCTTCTGCTGGGTGCTCACTCCAGAATCAAGTTGAACTTGTTTAAAGCTCATCAGCTGGAGCTTCAGATGCATCTCCTGCTGCCTCCCACCTCCCCCAGCTCAGGCACGTGGAATTCACACCCATCCTTTGAGCATCCCAGGTCCTTTTGTGAATATGTCACATAATGTGCTCACTGCTGGAGTAATTTCACTCTCTGTTTTCTGTTTAGCTAACTCATTCTGAAAAATTCAAATAACTTCCCCTGTTTTTCATCATTAGTGACAGGCTCCCTCCTCAATGTGTTGTCTCAAGGTCCCCACATCATGGGGCTGGGGCTGTAATGCACATCACGCCAGGTAACAAAGGGGAACGCATACTGAGCATTGACTATTCGCCAGGCGCTCTAGATCCTACGGGTATGGACAGTCTCACAGCAGCTCTGTGAGTTATGCATGTTATTGCCCCCTTTTGAAGACGATGAAAATGAAACCCAGAGAAGTAAGAAGAAATGAGAAAGCAGGGGTGCACACTCAGGCCTGCTGGGGTTCAGAGACAGCATGTGTGAGCATCATGCCACCCTGAAGTGTGCCTTGCTTCACTAATTAGACTACATGACATTCAAGATGCCAGTCCAGGTCCTGATCACAGACCTCCTGGTTCCTTACAAGTGATGCGCCTTCTCAATCCTGGCCTTGCTGGAGATCAGGAAGGTGAGAGCAGGGACTCAAAGAGAAAGAAACAGACAAACGCTCTGCTTTTCACCTTCAATGTAAGATTTGGAAATTCTCAGTAGATGAAGTCTTGGGAGAAACACTTTCATGGATATTTATGAGCTAACAATCTAGCTTAAACGAGATGCTTTTAGATTTTTCTGCTCCTGGTACTGAACGTTGCCTGAACTGGGGAAGGAAGCAAAGTGATAAAGCAGTTCGGGGTGTCAGTGGACAGTCTCCAGAAAGGGGCCCAGACCCTATCCTCCACACAAGGTGAGGACCCGGGGAGGTCAAGGGGACATGGACAGGGAGTAAAACCCCCAGATCAGCTCAGAGGAATTTAACCAGGAGGGTCCTTGTGCCTGTTTATTTAGAGCACAAAGTGTTTGGCGTGCCCCACAGCTGAAGCTCCACCTCCGGTCCAGCCTGGCAAGGGAGAAAAATGAGCAGGAGAAGGTGACCAGGTGACCAAGGCTGTGGGGGTAGTCCCCCGAAGGGAACTAGTGGTCTTGGCATGGCCACACTGTCCATGTGGTCGGAAGTCACATGGGGTCACAGCCTCGGGAAACACCAGCCTGGAGAAGCACAGACTGACTCAGAGTATGTCATGAGAATAGATGGCAGAGGCCAGGACCAGCAGGGACGTTGCACAGAAGTGCCCGAGAGCCTTTCTCCCAAGCCCATGTGGAATCCCCACCCCATTACTCCAATCTCCACTCCCTCACACCCAACAACCAAGTGGGGAGAGTAGTATGGGAGAAAGGCTTTTAATTTAACTGATTTAAAACCCGAGTGAATTCAGGAAGCAGTGAGTCTGGTAGAACTTACCTCAATATGATGACTGAATTAAGTTTCTCTCATTAGACAAATTAGGAATTCAAGGCAAATACAGTTCTAGAAAAATAATTTCACTTTTTCACATTTGAATTCAGGGCTAGTGAAGTGTATATTTTCTATGTTGGTATAGCCTATTCTGGGTTTCACATCCTTGGTTCCAATAGCTTGAAGATTTCTTTAACTTGTACCTCACAAGGGTCAGCTGAGACTGGCGGCTATGCAGTGGGCCAAAAGTGACAGAATTTGATATAGAGTTAATATGTGCATACATGCATCACAGTGTTAATGAGTCACAGTGAGGTGCTATTATTAATGGCTACTTGTTCCTCACTAAAGAAAGTGCTAACGTTCTTCTTGTAAGAGTTGCTTTTCTTTCAGAAGAAAAGTGCTCGATGCCCTGTTAACATTCATGGTCTATCTTGGTTTACCTGTTATCGACTGAATGTTTGTGTCCCCCACAAAAAATATATATGCTGAAATCTAATCCCCAAAGTGATGGTATTTGGAGGTGGAGCATTTGGGAGGTAATTAGGTCATGAGGGTAGAACCTTCATGAATGGGATTAGTGCCCTTATACGAACAGGCCATGAATGGGATTAGTGCCCTTATACGAACAGGCCAGAGAGCTAGCACACACTCTTCCCACTATTTGAGGATACAAGGAGAAGCCAGATACCCACACCTGGAAGTGGGCCCTCACCAGAACCAGATCAGGATGGCACCCTGATCTCTGCTTCCAGCCCCCAGAATTGTGATAAATGTATTTCTGTTGTTGATAAGCCAGTTGGTTTATGGTATTTTGTTACAGCAGTCTGAGCCGACTAAGACATTACTCTTGCAGACATTAGTCTCATCCAGAAACACCCTTACAAACACACCCAGGATATTGTTTAACCAAATATCTGGACACTCCACACCTCAGTCAAGTTGGTGCATAAAATCAACCATCATGATAGGAATGTCACTTTCTTTCATCAAGATACTTGTAAAACATTTTCCAACGCCCCAGTCCTCTTGGATATCCAGTGTTTAACTATGTCTGTTTGTCTCTTGGTTTGGTACTTGGACACACCTCCTCGAAGGCACTCTATGCAATTCCAGCTGTCCAGTTTCCTTGCTCTGTAGGGGTGGCTGTGCAGTACGCAGCTCTGCCTTTGAGCCACTTGCCTCGTCTCCTGCCTCTCTGTCACTTCCTCAGCTGTTGTGAGTCTCCAACCCAGCCTGGCTCTGTTCCAGATCCTGGGCATTCGACCATGAATAAAAGCAATTAAAAACACCACTTTCAAGAAGTATATGTTCTAGTGTGGAAAGATGGATGATCAGCAGGCAAACCAGTAAGTATATAATGTGTCAAGTGGTAGCAACTGCAGTGAAGAACAGGGCGGGGTAAGGCAGAGTGATGGGCAGTGATAGACATTTGTAATGAGAGGGGATTTCAGCAGACACCTGATCAAAGTGACCTTGGGGTAGGCAATGGTTTCTTAAATATGACACCAAAACTACAAGCAACAGAGAGAAAAAAAAATACCTAAATTAGATTTCACTAAAACTAAAAACCTTTGTGCTTCCAAGGATGCCATCAGGAAAGTAAAAGACAACAACAATAACAAAATCCTCATAGACTAGGAGAAAATATCTGCAAATAAAACGTGTGATAAGGGACCTGTATCCAAAATGCGTAAAGAAGTCTTACAACTCCATAATGACAACACTAACAACTCCATTAACAAACAAAAGACTTGAATAGACATTTATCCAAGGAAGATTATATATATATATATATATATATATATAATCATATGGCCAATAAGAACGTGAAAAGGCATTCAACGTCATTAGCTATAAGGGAAATGCAAATCAAAACTACAATGACATCCCACTTGACACCCACCAGGATGGCTAAAATAAAAACACAATAATAAGTGTTGATGAAAATATATATAAAGAAGTTGTAAACCTTATTATACGTTGTGTGGGGGGTTGTAAAATGGCACAGCCACTTTGGAAAACAGTTTGGCAGCCCTTCAAATATGTTAAACACAGAATTTCCATATACCCCAGCTATTTCACTCCTAGGTACTTATCCAAGATAAATAAAAAGATGCGTCCACACAAAAATTTGTACACAAATGATTGTGCAGCATTACTCATGATATCCAGAAAATAGAAACAATCCAAGTGTCCATCAACTGATGAGTGGACACTCAGCAGTGATCTATCCATAGAATGAAATATTATTCCATTACAGAAAGGAGTGTAGCACTGACACCTGCTGCTACACAGATGAACCTTGAAAACTTTATGTTAATTGAAAGAAAACAGTGATGAAAGACTACACACTGTGTGACTCCATTTATGGGAAATGTCCAGAGTAGCCAAATCCATATGACAGAAAAGTAGACGAGTGGTTTCCATAGGCTAGAGGAGGTGAGGGTGGGAGTGACTGCTAACGCGTAGGGGTTTCTTCCTGGGGGGATGAAAATGTCCTAAAATTAGAGAGTGGGGAGTGCTGACAACCACTGACTTATACATTTTCAAAAGGGTGAATTTTGTGATATGTTAAAAATATCTCAAAAAAATAAAAAATAAAAAATAAATAAATAAAAATTTAATGAAATAAAAAACACTAAGCAGTTTCTGGATAGGAGTGATATTTTTGAAGACTTACCAGTTTTTAATCGTCCATTGTTTCCTAAACTGTATTTTTAATTTCATTTGCTCTCTCCTAGGGAATGAAGGATGGCAGCACGCCGTGCATTAAAAGCTGTTTTGGTGGATCTCAGTGGCACACTTCACATTGAAGATGCAGCTGTGCCAGGCGCACAGGAAGCTCTTAAAAGGCAAGCTATCTTCCAGGTTCAGCTGACAAATATGTTTGTAAGTGCCATTTTACCAAGGCAGATCATTAGCTAAATGGATGGCCTTGAGACGGCATTTCACCAGCTTACCACATATATGGGGAGAGCAATGTGTTTAGCTGGAAGATGTATGCATTGTAATGTCCTCCAAACATTGTTCTCTAAGCTTTATTAGGCTTGGCCTTTTCATCTAATTTATTCTTCTGGCTTTTTATGTATGTATGTCTCTAAATCAGTAATGTAAATTTGGGAATGAAAAAAAAAATATCTCAACAAAACTGTTATTGAAAAGAATAATGACCATAGTTGATTGTATTACATTGAATAATCCATAAATCCATTGTGATGTTCAAGATGAAAAGAAAGACTATATTAATCACACCGTTTTGGAGGTGACTACTACACCAACTCCTTACTTGAAAAGTGGCTATTAATGGAAAAGAATAAAATACTTCCCTTTCTAGGAGATTAGATCCCAAGTTGGTGAGTGAAGGGCTCTTTTTGCAGAATGACATCATATCAGTGTGGAAAAAATAATGTTCATTAATGTGAAAGAAATTGCCATTTGCACCCCCCAAAAAACTAATGGGCTCAGGTAAGGAGCGTCAGTGGAGGTGACAGGTTCTTGGAGAACTGGAGAGTTTCAGGGCATCGAAGTGTCACCTGGCAGTGCACTTGTAAGAGCAAAGGAAACACTGTTACAATAACAAGACATGGTGGTCACCTACCCCCTGCTGAGCTGATCTAATCTCACATTACCAGTAATGGGAAGTACAGATCCACGCTGATGAGCTATCACCAAACCTATCAACCCAAAGACAATCAGTTGAGCCTTGGAGCAAACTTCCACTTTTTTGATGATACAGGGACAGACAGGCAAGTTTAACCACAGCACAAGAGGAGATAATCAGACAAACCCTGAAAGTGGACAGCTTATAAGACAACCTGCCTGGTCCTTTTGAAATGTCAACGTCATTAAAAAGTGAGAAGGTGTGACTGTTCTGGGTGAAAAGAGGAGGACTCGGTGTCTTACTGAAAACCACTGCATTGTACACCTTAAACGGGTGAATTGTGTGGTATGTAAATTATATATGAATAAAGCTATTAAAAATCTATAACTAAAGGTATGGATTCTTGTTTGAAAATACAGCTACAAAAGAGATTTTGTGGATGAGCAGGGAAATGTGAATACCTGCTAGGTATTAGCAGATAGTGAGTAACGACTTGATCTTCTTAGGTAACAAGGGTCTGTGATTTTCGTGGTTCATGTCTTTATTTTAGAGATGAGTGCTGAATGCTAAAATATTTAGAGGTAAAGGCTCATGACATCTACTGACTCTCAAAAATTTCAGGGAGCTAGATAAAACAGATACATCAAAATGTTAATTTGGCATCTAGATCATAGGTACATGGTGGTTCTACCATTCTTTTTTGAAAGAGTAGTACACGGGACATACGGTAGGCATGAGTTTTACTCTACAGTATAGATGCATAAAAATGTGAAATTAATTTTCAAAACCCAAGGCTGATTGATAACTCCCTTCCTGCTAGGTGGTGGGAATTTTTATCTTATTTATCTCCAGGGACCTCCTTCTGTGCCTGGGACACTCCCCAGGGACTGCGCAGAACACTCAGGGAAGGCCTCTGTGCCTGACCCCACAGGAGTTCCTGATGATACAATGCACAGTTGTCCAGGGCAGCTGAGGGCAGGATCTGAGCAGCGCCATCGCTGAGGTAGGGGTCCCCACCCACCCGGCCCCCTCAGATGTCCAAGTCTCTGGGTGCTCTGGGAGCTGGTGCTGCTGGAAGAAGCCCAGGCCACGGTCTCCTCCTTAGGAGCTGGACACTCCCGCTCCTCTGCCCTGCAGCCTCCGGTCGTCTCTCCGTCTCGAGCATACATCCTTCAGTGAAGTTAGGTGTCCTGAACAAACACCAAGAACCAGAAAGGAGAATAATTCCAAACAATGTCTGTTTTCTTCCTATGTCACAAATCCCTCCAGGACTTGGGAACAGGGAAGGGGAGACCAAAGACAAAGCAAAAATTAGCATCACTTTAAATTAGCTTGTGCTCCCCACCGCTTCAAGAAAACATCAAATGCTGGTGCCATTTCCTTTAAGGAAGAAGGTGCTAAAGAGAATAAAACAAACTTAGCATTTCTCAAAGCATGTTGCATGATCAGGAGAGTGCCTTGAAAAAAAGGTTCGTAATTAAATCAATTTGGGGAATGCTAGAAGGAAAGACCTGAGGAAGATCCTCAGCATCCTCCAGGTGTTGAGTGGATACCCTTCTCAGTATATTCTTAGTATATTTGTGGTGTGTGATTTGAGGAGACTGTTATGCTGCATTGAGAAGAAAGCAAATCAGCCCAGAGAGATCCAGTAAGTACCTGAAGTCACATAGCCAGTCACCCTGTAAGCCTGTCACCCTGCCAGGCAGGGAGGTTGCAGCCCTGGCCTCCCTTCTGCAGAAGGCCGGGGCCAGGAACCACCTGCTTCATGTCTCTGCCCTGATGTCTCATATTTCTTTAACTTAAAAAAAAAATCACATATAAATATCTTCTCTTACATTGACTTAAACTCTGGCCTTATTTTTATTAGCATAACAACTCCCCCCCCCAC